>NW_028324301.1:25473800-25507404 GCF_058129835.1 Hydra viridissima
TACTTTGTTAAAAATAATGTTAAAGGAGTTGCGTAAAAAAAACGTCTGAATAAACTTTCTTTACAAAAAAAAACAACTAAGAAACAAGCGCGCCTAAGAAAAACCAGATCGCGATTCACTAAGTCAATAGACGAAAGAAACAAACTTTAAAAAGTCTTTCTAGACAACAAATTCTATTTTTGGCAATGCAGTTTTTGTATTTATGCAACCTATCTTTTGTTTCACTTCTACTTTATTTTACGTTTACCTTGTATTTTGTCTTGCCTTTTTGCGTTTTGTGATGTCAAGCTACATAATCTAAACTTAAAAGAGGAAAACTAGGCTAGTAGAATATTATGTTGTTGGTTTTATATGCAGCCTAACTTTAGTTTCATCTATATTTTGTTTTGCGTTTATCTTATATTTTATCTTGTCTTTTTGAGTTTTGTGTTTTGTGATGTCAAGCTACATAAGCTAAACTTTAAAGACCTTTTTTTTGAAAAACTATTCAAAAACTACCTTTAACAAAGTAGCGAGGCTTTTTATGCACTTTTACTCTCTAACATACCTATATTTGCGCAGAGGATTTTATTTAACTCAATGTAAACATACATAGAAAAATATTGTTACCCGTTTATTTTATGCAGCCTAACTTTAGCTTCATCTGTATTTTATTTTACGTTTATCTTATATTTTATTTTGTCTTTTTGAGTTTTGTGCTTTGTGATGTCAAGCTACATAAGCTAATGTTAAAAGAGGAAAACTACGCTAACCTTTTTTTGAAAAACTATTCAAAAACAACCTTTAACAAAGTAGCGAGGCTTTTTATGCACTTTTACTCTCTAACATACCTATATTTGCGCAGAGGATTTTATATAACTCAATGTAAACATACATAGAAAAATATTGTTACCCGTTTATTTCATGCAGCCTAACTTTAGCTTCATCTACATTTTATTTTACGTTTATCTTATATTTTATTTTGTCTTTTTGAGTTTTGTGTTTTGTGATGTCAAGCTACATAAGCTAATGTTAAAAGAGGAAAGCTACGCTAACCTTTCTTTGAAAAACTGTTCAAAAACTACCTTAGACATAATCTAGATTTAAAAGAGGAAGACTACGCTATTTTTGCTTTGAAAAAACTTTCGAAAACCACCTTAATCGATAGAGATAGCACACGATTTTAAAATGTTGTATCTAGTGATCCACTTCTTTTACACCAAAGTAGCGAGGCTTTCTATGCACTTTTACTCTCTAACATAGCTATTTTTGCGCAAACGATTTTATTTATTTCAATTTAAACATGCCTAGTAGATTATTATGTTGTTGGTTTTTTATGCAGCCTAACTTTAGTTTCATCTATATTTTATTTTGCGTTTATCTTATATTTTATCTTGTCTTTTTGAGTTTTATATTTTGTGATGTCAAGCTACATAAGCTAAACTTTAAAGAGGAAATTTACGCTAACCTGTCTTTGAAAAACTATTCAAAAACTACCTTTAACAAAGTAGCGAGGCTTTTTATGCCTTTTTACTCTCTAGCATACCTATATTTGCGCAGAGGGTTTTATTTAATTCAACTTAAACATACCTGTTAGATTATTATGTTGTTGGTTTTTTATGCAGTCTAACTTAAGCTACATCTATTTTTCATTTTACGTTTGTCTTATATTTTATTTTATCTTTTTGTGTTCTGTGATGTCAAGCTACATAAGCTAATGTTAAAAGAGGAAAGCTACGCTAACCTTTCTTTGAAAAACTATTCGAAATCTATTTTTGAGATAATCTAGATTTAAAAGAGGAACACTACGCTAATTTTGCTTTGAAAAAACTCTCGAAAACTACCTTATTCGATAGAGATAGCACACAAGTTTAAAAAAGTGTATCTAGTCATCCACTTCTTCTACAGCAAAGTAGCGAGGCTTTCTATGCACTTTTACTCTCTAACATTATGCATTTTACTCTCTATTTTTGCGCAAAGGGTTTTATTTAATTCAATTTAAACATGCCTAGTAGATATTTTATGTTGTTGGTTTTTTATGCAGCCTAACTTTAGCTACATCTATTTGTCTTATATTTTATTTTATGTTTTTGTGTTCTGTGATGTCAAGCTACATAAGCTAATGTTAAAAGAGGAAAGCTACGCTAACTTTTCTTTGAAAAACTATTCAAAATCTACCTTTGAGATAATCTAGATTTAAAAGAGGAACACTACGCTAATTTTGCTTTGAAAAAACATTCGAAAACTACCTTATATTTTATCTTGCCTTTGTTAGTTTTGTGTTTTATTATGTCAAGCTTCATAATCTAATCTTAAAAGAGGAAAACTGCGCTAACTTTCCATTGAAAAAGTACTCAAAAAGGACCTAAATCGATATAGATAGCTCACGATTTTAAAAAGTTGCATATAGTCATCTTCTTCAGCAAAGTATCGAGGCTTTTTATGGATTTTTACTGTCTAACTTTCCCATATTTGCGCAAAGGAATTTATTTAGTTCAACTTAAACATGCCTAGTAGATAATTATGTTGTTTGTTTATTATGCAGTGTAAACTTTGTTTCATCTATATTTTACGTTTATCTTATATTTTATTTTGTCTTTTTGAGCTTTGTGTTTTGTGATGTCAAGCTACATAATCTAAACATAAAAGAGGAAAACTACGCTAACCTTTCTTTGAAAAACTATTCAAAATCTACCTTTAACAAAGTTGCGAGGCTTTTAATGCTTTTTTACTAACATACCTATATTTGCGCAAAGGATTTTATATAATTCAATTTAAACATGCCTAGTAGATTATTATGTTGTTAGTTTTTTATGCAGCTTATCTTTAGTTTCATTTATATTATGTTTTAGGTTTATCTTATATTTTATCTTATCTTTTTGAGTTTTGTGTTTTGTGATGCCAAGAATTTTAAGCTAAACTTAAAAGAGGAATGCTACGCTAACCTTTCTTTGAAAATCTATTCATAAACTACCCTAGACAAAAGCTAGATTTAAAAGAGGAAAACTACGCTATTTTTGCTTTGAAAAAACTTTCGAAAACCACCTTAATCGATAGAGATAGCACACAATTTTAAAAAGTTGCATATAGTCATCCACTTCTTCTGCAGCAAAGTAGCGATGCTTTTTATGCACTTTTTCTCACTAGTTTGCTTATATTTACGCAAAGGAATTCATTTAATTCAATCCAAGCATATATAGAAGATTATTATGCTATGATTTTTTTTTTCTTTTATGCAGCCTAACAATTATTTCACCTATATTTTATTTTACGATTAACTTTTATCTTACTTTTCTTTTTTGAGTTTTGTGTTTTGTGATATCAAGCTACATAAACTAAACTTTAAAGAGGAAAACTACGCTAACCTTTCTTTGAAAAACTATTCAAAAACTACCTTTAACAAAGTAGCGAGGCTTTTTCTCTCTAACATACCTATATTTGCGCATAGGATTTTATTTAATTTAATGTAAACATACCTAGTAGATTATTATGTTGTTGGTTTTTTATGCAGTCTAACTTTAGCTTCATCTGTATTTTATTTCACGTTTATCTTATATTTTATTTTGTCTTTTTGAGCTTTGTGTTTTGTGATGTCAAGCTACATAAGCTAAACTTAAAAGAGGAAAGCTACGCTAACCTTTCTTTGAAAAACTATTCAAAATCTACCTTTGAGATAATCTAAATTTAAAAGAGGAACACTGCGCTATTTTTGCTTTGAAAAAACTTTCGAAAACTACCTTATTCGATAGAGACAGCACACAAATTTAAAAGTTTGTATCTAGTCATCCACTTCTTCTACAGCAATGTAGCGAGGCTTTTTATGCACTTTTACTCTCTAACATACCTATATTTGCGCAAAGGATTTTATTTAACTCAATGTAAATATACATAGAAGAGTATTGTTACCCGTTTATTTTATGCAGCCTAACTTTAATTTCATCTATATTTTATATTGCGTTTACCTTATATTTTGTCTTGCCTTTGTTAGTTTTGTGTTTTGTTATGTCAAGCTTCATGATCCAATCTTAAAAGAGGAAAACTGCGCTAACTTCTCATTGAAAAAGTACTCAAAAAGGACCTAAATCGATATAGATAGCTCACGATTTTAAAAAGTTGCATATAGTCATCTTCTTCTTCAGCAAAGTATCGAGGCTTTTTATGGACTTTTAATCTCTTATTTACCCAAATTTGCGCAAAGGACTTTACTTAATTCAACTTAAACATGTCTAGTAGATTATTAAGTTGTTTGTTTTTTATGCAGCCTAACTTTAGTTTCATTTATATTTTATTTTACGTTTATCTGATATTTTATCTTGTCTTTTTGTGTTGTTTTGTCAAGCTACATAAGCTAAACTTAAAAGTGGAAAACTACGCTAACCTTTCTTTGAAAATCTATTCAAAAACTGCCTTAGACATAAGGTAGATTTAAAAGAGGAAGACTGCGCTATTTTTGCTTTAAAAAAACTTTCGAAAAATACCTTAATCCATCGAGGTAGTACACGAATTTACAAAGTTGTATCTAGTCATCCACTTCTTCTATAGCAAAGTAGCGAGGCTTTTTATGCACTTTTGAGTTCTAATTTATCTCTGTTTACGCAAATGGTTTTTGTTTATTTCTGTGTAATGATATACAAAAGAGTATTTTGTTAAAGATTATGCTGCAGGAGCTGCGTAAAAAAACTCTGGTGACCTTTCCTTAAGAAAAAAGCAACTGAGAGGCATGTGCGCTTTAGAAAATTCAAATCGCGATTCACCAAATTAAAAGACGAAAAGAACGAACTTTAAAAGCTCTTACTAGACGTTTGTGTTTATGATAGGCAATGCAGTTTTAGATTTTATGCAGCCTAACATTTGTTTCATCTATATCTTATTTTACGTTTATCTTATACTTTATCTTGCCTTTTTGAGTTTAGTATTTTGTGATGTCATGCTAAATAAGCTAAACTTTGCTAATTTTTATTTGAAAAAATATTCAAAAACTACCTGAATTATAAAGCTAGATCTAAAGGAGGAAAACTACGCTAACTTTTCTTTAAAAAAATATTTAAAAACTACCTTAAACATAAGCTATATCCAAAAGAGGAAAACTATGCTAACTTTTCTTTGAAAAAATACTCAAAAACTACCTTAAACATAAGCTAGATCTAAAAGAGGAAAACTACGCTAACTTTTCTTTGAAAAAATACTCAAAAACTACCTTAAACATAAGCTAGATCTAAAAGAGGAAACCTACGCTAACTTTTCTTTGAAAAAATATTCGAAAACTACCTTTAAACATGATTTAGATTTAATAGATGAAAACTACGCTAACATTTCTTTGAAAAAACATTCAAAAACTACCTTTAAACATGATTTAAATTTAAAAAAGGAAAACTACGCTAACATTTCTTTGAAAAAATATTCAAAAAGTACCTTAATCGAAAGAGATAGCACGCGAAATTAAAAAGTTGCATCTAGTCATCCGTTTCTTCTTCATCAAAGTAGCGAGGCGTTTATGCACTTTTTATTCTCTAATTTATCTCTATTTACGCAAATGGCTTTTGTTTATTTCAATGTAAAACTTTTCAAAAGAGTATTTTGTTAAAGATTATGCTGCAGGAGCTGTGTAAGATAACTCTGGTGACCTTTCTTTAAGAAAAAGCAACTAAAGTAGATGTGCGCCTAAGAGAATCCAAATTGCGATTCACTAAATTAAAAGACATATACAACAAACTTTAAAAGTGAAACTATTTTTACAAGCGTATTTGGTAAAGATGAAATGTTCTTATGACATTTTAACGTTACGAAAAGGATTTTCTTCAGTTCAAATATTTATTACAATTTAAAGTGTTAAATAATGTTACAGAAACGACCTAAAACGCCTGTTGTATTAATTTAAACGAACAAAATAGATAAAAAAAAAAGAAAAACTATCATTAAAAAAAAAAAAGAAAAAAAGAAAAGAAATAGAAGTTGAGGAAAAATAAAAATAAGAACTTCTAACAAAGAGCTCTTCTTTTTATTTTTCAGATTTTAGATGCTTAATTCCTTGAATGAAAAGTTGAACTGATGACCCACTACTAAGGTTGTTCCTAGCCTTCCGTTCTCAAACTAGGCCATTCTGAGAGGCTGTTTGATTAAGTACCGTTGATAGTAGTATCGCACGTAAGAGACTTCTAAAACTCTGATTATTAATTCCTTGAATGAAGAGATGACTTCATACTCACTAACGAGGTTGTTCTTAGCCATCCGTTCTTAAACTAAGCAAAACAGTGAAGTTGTTTGATTAAGTATCACAGTTTGCTGATTTGCACATGCACCATTGCCGAAACTGTGATGCTTGGTTCCTTGATTGGATTGAAGAAGCTCATCACCATGCTTTTTACAAGCTGTCCGTTGTTATGTTTTGCAATTCAGTGGTTCTGTTTTGCAATTCATTTTCTGTTTGTTTAAGTATCATCGATGGTGGTGTCGTGCATGCAAACTTTCCGAAACTCTGATGCTTGTTTTTCTTGAATGGAGAGATGAGCTTATACTTTAGGTGACTTTTAAAACTGCAGTAATTAGTGCCTCGAATGGAAAAACGAACTCATTCTTTACAGACCAAGGTTGTTCCTGGCCATCCGTTAACATACTAGGCAACAGTACAGCGAAGCTGTTTGTTTTACAAGCTTTTGTCGTTTCGAGAAATCACTACATTAAGCATTCGATGGTGATACACGACTGATGGCCAGGTTCTGATTTTCGAATGAAAAGAAGAGTCGCATCCGACCACCGGTCGGCTTTCGACGCAAAACAGCTGTACACACTCGTCCAACGTCCAGTGACTAACTGTTGCAACGAGAAAGTTAGCTTTATTTGTCGTGCAGATTGTCCGCTTTGACGTAAAATGCTAGAAATTTGCTGAACGCTCGGTTTGCGCCGCCCAAGAGTCATTCTGTTTCTGCGTTGCCAGCGTCTGTCGGCTAAATACAACTGTAGACTCCGCGCAAGCTTTTTCACCGCAAAAGTTGTACAGAGCCACACCGAAGGCTAAAATCGACTTTAAGGTCGAAGGTTAAAATCGACCCTAGAGCTTTGAAAACGACGTCACGAAATTTTCAAGTACATCATCGAAGAAAATTACGGCGGCCAGATGCGACTCTTAGTACTAACTCTTCTAATCTTAGTACGTTAAGCATTCCAGTCGAGAGATCAGACGTTTTTTCGTCACCTAAGAGACCGGCCGATCCGTTTGCGACGCTGCGGAAAGAAAGAAGATGGCAAACCACAGGGTTGTTACCGTAACAAACCTCCGTGAGTACCTCCATCTCGAATGGCTTTTGGGGAAACGTTCGTTTTAAACTCAAAGGGATGGTTGTTAAAGCTCACAAAAGCCTGGTTAACGATTTTCTAACGGCAGAGACCGTGTTTACAATGGATGCAGGCCGTTTGCCCGAGCCCAAAGCGCAAGACCTTTCGGAGAACTCCTCTAGGTCGATGCAACGAAACTACTAGACGCGTGCACCTAGCGGCACGTTACAACCGAAGGACGCCCCTCGTGGACACTATACGAACGCAATTTTTCATTGTCCCCAGGCTTCCAAACCGTAACCTCATCCCCCTCCAATCCTAACCCCGTAATTCTCTTACTCCTTCCCCCCCCCCCCCCCCCACCCCTACCCCTCTTAAAAAAAAAAAAAAAAAAGATAAAGAAAAAAAGAAAAAAGTTTCCTTCTCTCTTTTTTTCTAGCTTTTAGCCGGCCCTCCGCTAGAAGGGAATAGGGAGTAACGAAGGTTTGACATCAAAGTAGCGTTTCGTATAAGATTTGCTTGGCAAAATTTGACAATTTTTATAAAAGCCAAGCACTAGTTCAAACTGGAGATAATAAAACGAAATCGAATGATCTCACTTCTCAAACCACTGAGCTGCCATTGGTCGGCAGTTTCATGTTTGGAGACTATTGAGCTGCCATTGGTCGGCTGTTTAATCGTTGCGATTGGTCGGCAGTTTTATCGTTGGAGACCATTGAGAGATATAAAAGGCACTTTTTTTTTTTTTGAGCACAACATTAAACGCTATATCGTTAGATCTTGTTATAAAGGCACCCTTAAAATGCCGAATTGAAAAAAAAAAACAAAAACAAAAACAAACAGAAAAAAAAAATGAAATCGAAACGGGCATTCTTTTAAGCATAACGTTAAAAGCTAAATCGTTAGAGGTTTTATTAAGAAGGCACCTTTAGAATGCAAAAGACAAAAACGGAAAGTTTTGCTTTCCTGGCCACAAGCGATAAAATTGTTAGTAAAACGCACTCTAGCATTCTCACGTTCCAGACGTGACCAATGTTCGAGTAATCGAACAGGTCCGCTCAACCGTGAATGAAAGCGGAACTAACACACACTACCAACTAGTCACTGTGTTGGTCTGCTGAAATTACAACAGTCCATGAAAAGTATCTCGTAGAAAAGTCCTAATTTTGGATCATGGGCGGGCTGCTCAAATGAGCACTCTGCCCAATTGAAACAAAGGAAAAAAAAAAAAAAAAAAAGAAAAAAGAAACCGAAACGGGCATTCTTTTGAGCATAACGTTAAAAGCTAAATCGTTAGATGTTTTATTAAAAAGGCACCTTTAGAATGCGATGTCCTCAAATATTTTCCTCGATATTTTAATAAGTAAACAAAAACAAAACTAAGTCTTGCAACTGGCGAAAACTTTCAATAAGCAAACAAAGCAACAACTTTCCTTTCGAGTTTTTTACATTTTAAACAAAAGACAAACAAAGAAAAAAAAAACAAACAAAAACAAAAACAAAAAAACAAAACAAAAACAAAACAGAAAAGGGAGAATGAGTGAGTCGACTGATTTCGCTCAACTGTCTTAAACGAGAAGTCATAAACGTTTGCTTGTGCCAGCAAGTTGCAAATTAAGTTGTTAATGAGCTGCACCGCAAAAACTTAACCCACAGTTTATTAAGCATATTAAGCCTTTGCTGACATGTTAAGACATTTTAAGCCTTTGCTATTATCATGAGGCTTTTTTGCTCCACGAGCCAAAAAAGTACGCTAGAGTTGTTGACAAACTGCATCGCGGTCGAAAAGTGTAATTACGCCAACACTTTTATCCGTTTAAGCATTTCGTTTTCGCACGAACAACAATTAAAGCAGCTCGTTGAGCTTAACGACGTTCGTATTTTTTTTCGAAGCCAAAACTTCGGCTATAAGTAGAGTGAAGAGGCACTTCGAAAAACAACAAAGCTGTTCGCAGTCGATAGCAACGAGCGACAACATCTCTGCGAGTCTGGCATCAAGGTAAACATTTTTTTTTACATTTTCATTTGTTAGTGCCACTTTTGTGTACATTATGTATTCAAAAATTTCTTGCTGACGCTAGATTTTTCGTTTTCAATGAACAACAGTTGCAACCTCTAGTCGTTTGCTAAAACAGCTTGCTAGGACAACCAAATCAATCATATGTTGTGAAAATTTCTTTTTGTTCAACTGACTAAGGAAGATCGAGCGAACGCTTTTTTTTTTTATAACTTGTTTGTATCATATTGCTATTAAGAAAACAGCGTTGTGTATACTAAACGTGACATAATTGGCAATTATCCGTAACTAAAAATAAGATAGAAATTACAAACTTGATACCATATTTTAATTACTCTAACAAAACTAGACGTCATCGCGTGAGAAAATAAATGTTTATGACACATAACCTATTTTTTTGTTTTTTTTTTTCTTCTCTTTTTTCCTTTTAATCTCCTTTCTTTCGTCCAAAAAGCGTTTTGATTTTTGCCTCGCCACAAGCGATGAAATCGATAAAAAAACCTGCTCGGACATTCTCAATTCTCAACAACAAAAGCAATCAAAGTTCTAGCTCTCGAGCACGTGCGCCAACAGGCTGATGAAACCGTTCAAATATGCTCGATCGCTAGAATTTAAAAAAAAAAAAAGAAGCAAACCAGAAACAAACCAAAATAAAAAAAAAACAAAAACAAAAATGGACATCTTTAGAACGCTTAAATTTTATAAAATATTTTCCTCTGCGTTTTTAACCAGCTAAACTGTCGTAAAGTTTTTTCGGTGCAGTTCATTTAAAAAACTTAGTTTTCAACTTTTAAACGTTTTAGACTTCTCGTTTAAGGCAGTCGAAAGAAATGAGTCGACTTGCTCTCTCTCTCCCTTTTCGGTTTTGTTTTTGTTTACTTGTTTTTGTTTTTTCTTCGTTTGCCTTCGTTTGCCTTTGTTTGCCTTTGTTTGCTTTTGGAAAAGTTGTCGCCATGCGAGACTTAGTTTTTTTTTGGCTCAATTTGTGATTAAGTGAAGTTCTAGTCTTGAAAGTGTGCAAAGTGTGGGCCAATCTGGTGGCTGGAGTGATGACACGTGAATGCTGGAAATTCCAGACTTTGAGCGGATTCAGCGTACATAGAAAGAAAATGTAACATTCACGTGGGTCTCTCCTAAGCTTGCCATTGGTCGGTCTGCTGGCCTTAAGTACCCCCCCCCCCCCCTCAACGTCACGTTTGCTCAACTTTCTCGGTCTTTGGCGCCCAAAGAAAGCTCGAGGAAGGATAAAAATGGCGAGGTTTCGGTACTGCGTTTTCTGTTTTTCCTATTTGTTTTTGTTTGTTTGTTTGTTTCGTTTGTTTGTTTATTTATTTAATCGTTTTTTTGTTTGTTTCGTTCGTTTGTTTGTTTGTTTCGTTTGCTTCGTTTGTTTTGTGATGTTTTGTTTTCCCTTCTTGATGGCACAAAACAGAAGCAAACAAGACTTTCGGTTATATTCGGTTATATTCGGTTCAATAAAAGTTTGTTGGTTTCTGCACAACAACAACAACAACAACAAAAGTCCCTCTGTCCCTCAAAAGCAGTTTCTCCTCTGTCCTAAAGAAGAGCCTCTTTGTAATCGATCTTGTCTGAATGCAGCTCTCCTTTTGCCTACAGGTTTTTATTCCAACCCTTTTGTTGTTGTTAGTGCCATGTTGTTGTTATTGTTATACTCTGTAAAAGCAGTTGTTGCTGTTGTACTTGTTTGTTGTTTCTAAAGACACTGTTGTTGCTGCTGTTAGCGCTGTTAGTAATCACCCACTTGGCTTGTATTTTTGTTTCTTGTTTTTGTTTTTTGTTTTATTTATAAACACTCTCTGAGTAAGTGATGCTGTTGCTGTTGTTGTTGTTACAGTTGCAATGAGTGTTTGTTAATGTTCCCCCACTTGGCTTGTTTATAATCTATTTTATTTTATCAACACTCTCTGAGTCAGTGATGGTGTTGCTGTTGCTGTTGTCGTTATTATGCTTGCAATGGGAGTTGTTACTGTTCACCCACTTTGCTTGTTTTGTTTTTGTTTCTTTATTTTATCAACACCCTTTGAGCCAGTGATGCTGTTGCTGTTGTTGTTGTTATAGTTGCAATGAGTGTTGTTAATGTTCACCCACTTTGCTTGTGTTTTTGTTTTTGTTTATCAACACCCTTTGTGTCAGTGATGCTGTTGCTGTTGTTCTTATTACAGTTGCAATGAGTGTTTGTTAATGTTCACCAACTTGGCTTGTTTATAATCTATTTTGTTTTATCAACACTCTCTGAGTCAGTGATGCTGATGCTGTTGTTGTTATTGTGCTTGCAATAAGTGTTGTTAATGTTCACCCACTTTGCTTGTTTTGTTTGTGCTTTTGTTTTTCTTTATCAACACCCTTTGAGTCACTGATGCTGTTGCTGTTGGTGTTATTATAGTTGCAATGAGTGTTAATGTTCACCCACTTTGCTTGCTTTATTTGTTTGTTGCTTTTTTTTTTATCAACACCCTGCGAGTTAGTGATGCTGTTGCTGCTTTTGTCATTTTACTTGTATTTATAGTTGTTACTGTTCAGCCACTTTGCTTGTTTTTTAATCTGTTTTATTTTATCACCACACTCTGAGTCAGTGATGATGTTGCTGATGCTGTTGTTGTTATTTTACTTGCAATGATAGCTGTTACTGTTCAGCCACTTTGCTTGTTTTGTTTGTTTGTTTGTTTGTTTTTTTTATCAATATCCTCTGAGCAAGTGATGCTGTTGCTGTTGTTGTTGTTATAGTTGCAATGAGTGTTTGTTAATGTTCACAAACTTGGCATGTTTATAATCTATTTTATTTTATCAACACTCTCTGAGTCAGTGATGCTGATGCTGTTGTTGTTATTATGCTTGCAATAAGTGTTGTTAATGTTCACCCACTCTGCTTGTTTTGTTTGTGCCTTTGTTTTTGTTTATCAACACCCTTTGAGTCACTGATGCTGTTGCTGTTGGTGTTATTATAGTTGCAATGAGTGTTAATGTTCACCCACTTTGCTTGCTTTGTTTGTTTGTTGCTTTTTTTTTTATCAACACCCTGCGAGTTAGTGATGCTGTTGCTGCTTTTGTCATTTTACTTGTATTTATAGTTGTTACTGTTCAGCCACTTTGCTTGTTTTTTAATCTGTTTTATTTTATCACCACTCTCTGAGTCAGTGATGATGTTGCTGATGCTGTTGTTGTTATTTTACTTGCAATGATAGCTGTTACTGTTCAGCCACTTTGCTTGTTTTGTTTGTTTGTTTGTTTGTTTTTTTTATCAATATCCTCTGAGCAAGTGATGCTGTTGCTGTTGTTGTTGTTTTAGTTGCAATGAGTGTTTGTTAATGTTCCCCCACTTGGCTTGTACTTCTGTTTTCTGTTTTGTTTTGTTTTTGTTTTTTTTGTTGTTTTTTTTCTCAACACTCTCTGAGTAAGTGATGCTGTTGCTGTAGTCGTTGTTATAGTTGCAATGAGTGTTTGTTAATGTTCACAAACTTGGCATGTTTATAATCTATTTTATTTTATCAACACTCTCTGAGTCAGAGATGCTGATGCTGTTGTTGTTATTATGCTTGCAATAAGTGTTGTTAATGTTCCCCCACTCTGCTTGTTTTGTTTGTGCCTTTGTTTTTGTTTATCAACACCCTTTGAGTCACTGATGCTGTTGCTGTTGGTGTTATTATAGTTGCAATGAGTGTTAATGTTCACCCACTTTGCTTGCTTTGTTTGTTTGTTGCTTTTTTTTTTTATCAACACCCTGCGAGTTAGTGATGCTGTTGCTGCTTTTGTCATTTTACTTGTATTTATAGTTGTTACTGTTTAGCCACTTTGCTTGTTTTTTAATCTGTTTTATTTTATCACCACTCTCTGAGTCAGTGATGATGTTGCTGATGCTGTTGTTGTTATTTTACTTGCAATGATAGCTGTTACTGTTCAGCCACTTTGCTTGTTTTTTTTTGTTTTTGTTTTGTTTGTTTGTTTGTTTGTTTTTTTATATATCCTCTGAGTTAGTGATGCTGTTGCTGATGCTGTTGTTGTTATTATGCTTTCAATGAGAGCTGTTACTGTTCACCCACTTTGTTTGTTTATAATCTGTTTTATTTTATCAACACTCTCTGAGTCAGTGATGCTGATGCTGATGCTGTTGTTGTTATTATGCTTGCAGTGAGAGTTGTTACTGTTCACCCACTTTGCTTGCTTATTGTCTATTTTATTTTGTCAACACTCTCTGAGTCAGTGATGCTGATGCTGATGCTGTTGTTGTTATTATGCTTGCAATGAGAGTTGTTACTGTTCACCCAATTTGCTTGTTTTGTTTTTTTATTTGTTTTTTTGTTTGTTTTTGTTTTGCTTGTTTTTTTTTATCAATACCCTCTGAGTCAGTGATGCTGTTGCTGTTGTTGTTGTTGTTATAGTTGCAATGAGTGTTTGTTAATGTTCCCCCACTTGGCTTGTACTTTTGTTTTCTTTTTTGTTATGTCAACACTCTCTGAGTCAGTGATGCTGATGCTGTTGTTATTATGCTTGCAATGAGAGTTGTTACTGTTGTAGTTATGTCTGTCATTTGTCCTTGTTAGCAAGTTCTATTTGCCCTCTCTTGCCTTTTTTCAACACAGTTTCTTTCTTTGAGTCATATGGTTGCGAGATCCTCTCAAACTCCATCTCTTTATTTATTTGTTTCTTTTCTTTTTCTTTTTTTTTTTCTCATTCTCCTTCTCATAATAGCAATCACTGCTGCCAAATGCATGTAATGCTAGTTGCTCTCATTCTTTTTCATTTGCTAGTGGAAACTTTGTTTCTTCTTGTTGCTCTCTTTTCTTTCTTTTTTTCTCTTTTGCAGAGGATTCGAAAAAACACAGCTCTTCCCTGCAGTTGTAAACATTCCAGGATTGGATGCAGGCAGAAGAAAAAAACTCTCACTGACTGGTTTCCTTTTTTTAGCAAAAACCGTTGCAAACAAACACCTGAACATGTCTTCTTCACAAGAAAACAACTCTGTTGTTGCTTCTTCTCCAAACTCTAAAGCAAAAAAAAAGAAAAGAAAGCAGTCACAAGAACAGAGAGACTTAAAGCTCAAAAACAAAGTCAGGGCCGCATTAGTTGCAGCGTGTGGCTCCGTAAACAGGGTTGTACCTTTCTATGGTACCAAGAAGAGGTACGCTGTTAGCTGTCCGATGCCTTTGTGCAAACATTCGTCCACAAGCATTAAAAGACACTTGACTAAAAAAGATCATTCTTGGACTTTGGATGAAGCTTCCATCTTTTACTCTGCAATGGTCAGGAAGTTTCAGCATGCTCGTCTCGAACGCAAGTCCGGCTGTCCAAAACCTTACCCCTGTTTGCAATGTTGGAAGTATTACGACCGACTGGACATACACTTGAAAGAGACTCATTTCTACGATTCCAAGATGATCAAACAAAAGATTGCAGAGGCAAAGCGATACGACAACGAGAAGCTCTATGTCCCTCAATTTATTCGACCTGCCTTCTTTGGTATTAAGCCAGTAGCTGAACAAGCGTCTGCATCAGGCTCTGCATCCTCTGCTCCTGGGCCTTCCTCCTCTTTTTCTTCTCCGGTTCTTTCCTCTGATCCTCTTTTAAGCTTGCCCTCACCAGTTGCTGGTTCGTCCGAGGCTCCTTCTGCAAACCAATGCACCTCTGTAGAAAACAAAGAGCTGAACACCGAATCCGTCCTTGACTCTGATTTCGATTCCTTAGAGCACTTGGTTTCCAGCTCCTATGTCTTGACCGAAGAAAAGAGACTCTTGTTTCAGCTGGACAAAGATGCTTTTCACTTTTATTACCAGTCAGCAGATGAGCTCTTCAGAGACTTTGAAAAGTGGCTTGTGGTAGCCAACAACAACACTTGGTCACAAGCAAAGATCTACAAAAATGCAGTTGTGGAAATATTGACTTGTTGTGACAGCACGTTGACGCTGCACCCAAACGCCCTCACCAATTCCAATGTTTTGGAGGATAGATACTTCTCCTTGCACTTTAAGAAAATTCAGCTCAATTCCAAGCTGAGTGAACTTGACCAAACAAAAGCCATGTCTTGTCACACGTTGTACAACCGCCTCGTCTCCCTTTGTCTCCTGTTTCGTTTCAGTGAAGCCAGAAACGTCTATTTCGGACTTTCTCATGAGGCCATCCGACGTTTGCGCTGCAAGGTGGATGAGTTGCGAAAAGTGCTGAGGCCCTTTCGTTCTTTGAGGAGGAGCCTTGTGAAAAGAAGAAAAAGCATCAACATCATCAATGTCAGTTTGCTGACCGAATATGGCAAGTCTGCATACGTAAGAGACTTAGTGGAATCGATTAGAAAGGCGTCTCTTCCGCTGACTAGAGACAATGCTGTGTCTCTACGAAACCATCTTCTGCTCTCTGTCACTGTAATTAACAGTTTAAGAAAATCTAACATTGCTCTTTTAAACATTAGAGACTACATGGCTGCTGAGAAGAGTGAGTGTGGATATTGCATTGTGCAAGAGCGCTACAAAACAGCATACAAGTACGGAGCCAAAAACATTCTAGTGCCGAACGACTTGAAAGTGTTGATCGATATTTATTTGCTGAGATACAGAGACCTTCTTGTCAACGACTCTCACTACATGGCTGCAGACACCAAGACTGTTTTGGAGTTGAGCGACTGCTACAGGCCCCTTTTTCCTTCGGTGAGAGCCAACAAAGACGAAGGTGTGACACTAGGTGCAACTAGAGTGCCTGTTTACCAGATGGGTTCCTCTGCTATCACCTCTAGCCTGACGTCCTGCTTCAGAAAAAGCCAAGTAAACATTCCCATGAAGCGTCTTACTCCCACTTGCATTCGCGGTTCGATAGCCACTTACTTTGCCAACAACAGCAAAGAAGATCGCGAGCGGTTTGCTACACTCTACATGAAGCACAGCAGACACACAATGGATAGCTTTTATGTGTCCCAGTGGAACGCTGCAGAGGAGTTGCGCTTTGCCCTGGGCATCGGACAGTCCTTCGGAGTCATAGAGTCTTTGACTGTTGAAAAGTCTGAGAGACCACCAAAGGAGGAGAAGGATGTGATGGACTGGCTCCGAACTAATGCAGAGGAGTACGGTTTTCATGATGTTGAGGACATTTTTGAGGAAGATTCAGACTCCGGTTCTGACTCTGAAGAATGTGCTGCTACTTTCGGTTGTACCACAGTGGTTCCATTTTCTCCAGCTGTAGAAAACAATGCTCCTTTAGAGGACAGCAACGAACATGTTGTAGATTTCTTGTGTGAACCTAGCTCAACTCCTGTTTCGTCTGTTCCTTCTGAACAAACAATCGCTGGTCCAGTTCTTGAACTATCCTCTGCTCTTGCACAACTAGTTCCTAATGAACAAGCTGTTTGTATGGATGTAGATCAGACTCTAGCTGTTCCTGTTGGCACAGCTTGTTCTCCTCTTGCATTAACATTATTTCCTGATGAACCGGATTTTATTGAACACCATGCACAACTTTCTCCAGTTTACTTTAGTGAGCAAGTGGTTGCCAAACCTGTTTCTGCTGCTCCTGCTCAACAAGTTGCTTTCAGTCCTTCAAAAGAGGTCTTTTCTGTTCTGCTGGAAACAGTGTCTAATGTTGCTTCACAGCAAGATAATCTTATGGCTGTCACACGTGTTTTCCATGCTCCTCCTGAAGCTGCTCTTCTTGAACCTGCTCTTCTTGAACCTGCTCTTCTTGAACCTGCTCATAAGCAAGTGGTTGCCAAACCTGTTCATGTTGCTCCTTCTCTGCAAGTTGTTTTTAATCCTTCAAAAGAGGTCTTTTCTGTTCCTCTGGCTCCTAATCTTGTTGCTCGTCAGCAAACGATGGCCAAACCCAGTTTGTTTCTTTCAGCTGTTCCAGTCCAACAGGCTGGTACTGTTCTTGAAAAACAGCCCTCACCTGGTGCTGTTCAATCTGTTGGTAGTCTATTTAGCCAAAGTCTTGCTTGTACATCCAGAGGTAAATTCTTTTTGATTTTTGATTTTTATGCAAATCTCAACACGCTTTCAAAAAATAAAAATGCCCAAATTAACTCCTTGCCCTATTGTTATTGTTAAAGCTGTAAAAAAAAAAAAAAAAAAGAAAAACAATAAAAAAAACAAAAAAAAAAACAAAAAAAACAACACAGAAGTGTGTATGTATTTGTTGCAGGACTAATTCTGTGATTGCTTAAATGTTTACACAAGTGAATGATACTAAAACTGATTATGTTTTAGAAGTAAAAGATCCAAGAAGAAAAAAAATCAAGTTGGAAATGCCATCTTTTACTCAAGAACACATCGGTAATGTAAAACCTAATTTATACAAACATATATAAACACAAACCTCTTCTTGCACAATTTCAGATGGTTAACTGTTAATAAAAACTAGCCATCATTGCTAAGTGCACTTTTAGAAAGTTGTGTCTACCCGATTTCTAATGATGAAGTTAGAAACATCACCGTTAGAAATCATGCACAGCTTGTTATTATCTCTAACACTTAGAAACTGTTGATGGTTTTTTTATGAATTAGAAAAATGAACATGGTTTTATTTTATTTCAGGATCAACTCAGCCAAGAACAAAGGAAAACAAAGCAGAAGTTAGCCAATGCCAATTAGGTAATCTTTCAAAAACCAGTTATTGCTATCAGTGCAAACAATAAGGTCAACAAAAAAAACAAATAAAAAAACAAAATTAATCTTGTCATGCTTCAGAACCAAATGAATATTCGATTTAATCTCTTTGTGTTATGACTTGAGTTTGTAAAATTTTAGATGAAATAGTTGAAAAGCTGAATGCTTGCCCTGGCCACAACGAATGGTTCAACACCAGAAGTTTTCCTCGATGTGCAGCTTTAGTGTTGGCATACATCTTGCAAGACGTGTTTACAGATGTAAGCTCAAGTTGCTCGTACAAAGATTACCTTGGCATCTTGGCAAATCATAGCAGTGACAAGCTCATTCATGTCTTGCAAAAGTACTCCTACCGAAGCCATATTAAAGACAAAATTAAAAACATGAAGCTAAAAATTCAAAAAGAGGGTAGTTTAGAAAAGTTTGTTCAATATGGCAATATAGTGAGACCATTTATGTAGTTTAGAAAAGTTTGTTCAGTTTGGCAATAAAGATGGGCCTTTTGTGTAGTTTGTTTTCTCTATGCTTTTGCAAATATATTTATCTGTTTCGCTAAATACTTAATAAACAAGAAGTTCTGTTAAACTGTTCTCACATTTCTTATTTAAAGATAGTTCAAACTTTTTTTATCTTTAAAAAAAAAAAAAAGTCGTTTTGTTATTCTGTTAACACTTTTAATAGAGTTGCATTTAGAATTACTTCTGATGTTTTTAAGAGTTTGTTAAAAGCAAATTAATATTTTCTGTGATGTTAAACTGCATAAGTGAAATTTAAAACAGGAAAACTGCTCCAACCATTTTTCGGAAAAAGAAATCAAAAAGTTCCTTATTTTAAAAGATCTAGACATCCATTTCTTCTTCAGCAAAATAGCGAGGCTTTTTTTATGAACTCTTACTCTCTATTTTTTCATATATTTACACAAAGGATTTTATTAAGTTCAATGTAAACATACATAGAAGTATATTATGTTTTTTTTTTTGTTTGTTTTTTTTTTATGGTGTCTAACTTTTGTTTCACTTCTATTTTATTTTACGTTTATCTTGTATTTTATCATGCCTTATTGGTTTTTGCGTTTTGTGATGTCAAGCTGCGTAAGCTAAACTTAAAAGAGGAAAACTACGCTAACTTTTCTTTGAAAAAATATTCAAAAAGTACCTTAAAAGAGAAAGCACACGAATTTAAAAAGTTGTATCTTGCCATCCAATTCTTCTTCTGCAAAGTAGTGAGGCTTTTGCTCTCTAATTTATCTCTATTTACGCAAAGGGTTTTATTTCAATGTAAACACGTATAAAAGAATACTTTGTTAAAAATAATGTTAAAGGAGTTGCGTAAAAAAAACGTCTGAATAAACTTTCTTTACAAAAAAAAACAACTAAGAAACAAGCGCGCCTAAGAAAAACCAGATCGCGATTCACTAAGTCAATAGACGAAAGAAACAAACTTTAAAAAGTCTTTCTAGACAACAAATTCTATTTTTGGCAATGCAGTTTTTGTATTTATGCAACCTATCTTTTGTTTCACTTCTACTTTATTTTACGTTTACCTTGTATTTTGTCTTGCCTTTTTGCGTTTTGTGATGTCAAGCTACATAATCTAAACTTAAAAGAGGAAAACTAGGCTAGTAGAATATTATGTTGTTGGTTTTATATGCAGCCTAACTTTAGTTTCATCTATATTTTGTTTTGCGTTTATCTTATATTTTATCTTGTCTTTTTGAGTTTTGTGTTTTGTGATGTCAAGCTACATAAGCTAAACTTTAAAGACCTTTTTTTGAAAAACTATTCAAAAACTACCTTTAACAAAGTAGCGAGGCTTTTTATGCACTTTTACTCTCTAACATACCTATATTTGCGCAGAGGATTTTATTTAACTCAATGTAAACATACATAGAAAAATATTGTTACCCGTTTATTTTATGCAGCCTAACTTTAGCTTCATCTGTATTTTATTTTACGTTTATCTTATATTTTATTTTGTCTTTTTGAGTTTTGTGCTTTGTGATGTCAAGCTACATAAGCTAATGTTAAAAGAGGAAAACTACGCTAACCTTTTTTGAAAAACTATTCAAAAACAACCTTTAACAAAGTAGCGAGGCTTTTTATGCACTTTTACTCTCTAACATACCTATATTTGCGCAGAGGATTTTATATAACTCAATGTAAACATACATAGAAAAATATTGTTACCCGTTTATTTCATGCAGCCTAACTTTAGCTTCATCTACATTTTATTTTACGTTTATCTTATATTTTATTTTGTCTTTTTGAGTTTTGTGTTTTGTGATGTCAAGCTACATAAGCTAATGTTAAAAGAGGAAAGCTACGCTAACCTTTCTTTGAAAAACTGTTCAAAAACTACCTTAGACATAATCTAGATTTAAAAGAGGAAGACTACGCTATTTTTGCTTTGAAAAAACTTTCGAAAACCACCTTAATCGATAGAGATAGCACACGATTTTAAAATGTTGTATCTAGTGATCCACTTCTTTTACACCAAAGTAGCGAGGCTTTCTATGCACTTTTACTCTCTAACATAGCTATTTTTGCGCAAACGATTTTATTTATTTCAATTTAAACATGCCTAGTAGATTATTATGTTGTTGGTTTTTTATGCAGCCTAACTTTAGTTTCATCTATATTTTATTTTGCGTTTATCTTATATTTTATCTTGTCTTTTTGAGTTTTATATTTTGTGATGTCAAGCTACATAAGCTAAACTTTAAAGAGGAAATTTACGCTAACCTGTCTTTGAAAAACTATTCAAAAACTACCTTTAACAAAGTAGCGAGGCTTTTTATGCCTTTTTACTCTCTAGCATACCTATATTTGCGCAGAGGGTTTTATTTAATTCAACTTAAACATACCTGTTAGATTATTATGTTGTTGGTTTTTTATGCAGTCTAACTTAAGCTACATCTATTTTTCATTTTACGTTTGTCTTATATTTTATTTTATCTTTTTGTGTTCTGTGATGTCAAGCTACATAAGCTAATGTTAAAAGAGGAAAGCTACGCTAACCTTTCTTTGAAAAACTATTCGAAATCTATTTTTGAGATAATCTAGATTTAAAAGAGGAACACTACGCTAATTTTGCTTTGAAAAAACTCTCGAAAACTACCTTATTCGATAGAGATAGCACACAAGTTTAAAAAAGTGTATCTAGTCATCCACTTCTTCTACAGCAAAGTAGCGAGGCTTTCTATGCACTTTTACTCTCTAACATTATGCATTTTACTCTCTATTTTTGCGCAAAGGGTTTTATTTAATTCAATTTAAACATGCCTAGTAGATATTTTATGTTGTTGGTTTTTTATGCAGCCTAACTTTAGCTACATCTATTTGTCTTATATTTTATTTTATGTTTTTGTGTTCTGTGATGTCAAGCTACATAAGCTAATGTTAAAAGAGGAAAGCTACGCTAACTTTTCTTTGAAAAACTATTCAAAATCTACCTTTGAGATAATCTAGATTTAAAAGAGGAACACTACGCTAATTTTGCTTTGAAAAAACATTCGAAAACTACCTTATATTTTATCTTGCCTTTGTTAGTTTTGTGTTTTATTATGTCAAGCTTCATAATCTAATCTTAAAAGAGGAAAACTGCGCTAACTTTCCATTGAAAAAGTACTCAAAAAGGACCTAAATCGATATAGATAGCTCACGATTTTAAAAAGTTGCATATAGTCATCTTCTTCAGCAAAGTATCGAGGCTTTTTATGGATTTTTACTGTCTAACTTTCCCATATTTGCGCAAAGGAATTTATTTAGTTCAACTTAAACATGCCTAGTAGATAATTATGTTGTTTGTTTATTATGCAGTGTAAACTTTGTTTCATCTATATTTTACGTTTATCTTATATTTTATTTTGTCTTTTTGAGCTTTGTGTTTTGTGATGTCAAGCTACATAATCTAAACATAAAAGAGGAAAACTACGCTAACCTTTCTTTGAAAAACTATTCAAAATCTACCTTTAACAAAGTTGCGAGGCTTTTAATGCTTTTTTACTAACATACCTATATTTGCGCAAAGGATTTTATATAATTCAATTTAAACATGCCTAGTAGATTATTATGTTGTTAGTTTTTTATGCAGCTTATCTTTAGTTTCATTTATATTATGTTTTAGGTTTATCTTATATTTTATCTTATCTTTTTGAGTTTTGTGTTTTGTGATGCCAAGAATTTTAAGCTAAACTTAAAAGAGGAATGCTACGCTAACCTTTCTTTGAAAATCTATTCATAAACTACCCTAGACAAAAGCTAGATTTAAAAGAGGAAAACTACGCTATTTTTGCTTTGAAAAAACTTTCGAAAACCACCTTAATCGATAGAGATAGCACACAATTTTAAAAAGTTGCATATAGTCATCCACTTCTTCTGCAGCAAAGTAGCGATGCTTTTTATGCACTTTTTCTCACTAGTTTGCTTATATTTACGCAAAGGAATTCATTTAATTCAATCCAAGCATATATAGAAGATTATTATGCTATGATTTTTTTTTTCTTTTATGCAGCCTAACAATTATTTCACCTAATTTTATTTTACGATTAACTTTTATCTTACTTTTCTTTTTTGAGTTTTGTGTTTTGTGATATCAAGCTACATAAACTAAACTTTAAAGAGGAAAACTACGCTAACCTTTCTTTGAAAAACTATTCAAAAACTACCTTTAACAAAGTAGCGAGGCTTTTTCTCTCTAACATACCTATATTTGCGCATAGGATTTTATTTAATTTAATGTAAACATACCTAGTAGATTATTATGTTGTTGGTTTTTTATGCAGTCTAACTTTAGCTTCATCTGTATTTTATTTCACGTTTATCTTATATTTTATTTTGTCTTTTTGAGCTTTGTGTTTTGTGATGTCAAGCTACATAAGCTAAACTTAAAAGAGGAAAGCTACGCTAACCTTTCTTTGAAAAACTATTCAAAATCTACCTTTGAGATAATCTAAATTTAAAAGAGGAACACTGCGCTATTTTTGCTTTGAAAAAACTTTCGAAAACTACCTTATTCGATAGAGACAGCACACAAATTTAAAAGTTTGTATCTAGTCATCCACTTCTTCTACAGCAATGTAGCGAGGCTTTTTATGCACTTTTACTCTCTAACATACCTATATTTGCGCAAAGGATTTTATTTAACTCAATGTAAATATACATAGAAGAGTATTGTTACCCGTTTATTTTATGCAGCCTAACTTTAATTTCATCTATATTTTATATTGCGTTTACCTTATATTTTGTCTTGCCTTTGTTAGTTTTGTGTTTTGTTATGTCAAGCTTCATGATCCAATCTTAAAAGAGGAAAACTGCGCTAACTTCTCATTGAAAAAGTACTCAAAAAGGACCTAAATCGATATAGATAGCTCACGATTTTAAAAAGTTGCATATAGTCATCTTCTTCTTCAGCAAAGTATCGAGGCTTTTTATGGACTTTTAATCTCTTATTTACCCAAATTTGCGCAAAGGACTTTACTTAATTCAACTTAAACATGTCTAGTAGATTATTAAGTTGTTTGTTTTTTATGCAGCCTAACTTTAGTTTCATTTATATTTTATTTTACGTTTATCTGATATTTTATCTTGTCTTTTTGTGTGTTGTTTTGTCAAGCTACATAAGCTAAACTTAAAAGTGGAAAACTACGCTAACCTTTCTTTGAAAATCTATTCAAAAACTGCCTTAGACATAAGGTAGATTTAAAAGAGGAAGACTGCGCTATTTTTGCTTTAAAAAAACTTTCGAAAAATACCTTAATCCATCGAGGTAGTACACGAATTTACAAAGTTGTATCTAGTCATCCACTTCTTCTATAGCAAAGTAGCGAGGCTTTTTATGCACTTTTGAGTTCTAATTTATCTCTGTTTACGCAAATGGTTTTTGTTTATTTCTGTGTAATGATATACAAAAGAGTATTTTGTTAAAGATTATGCTGCAGGAGCTGCGTAAAAAAACTCTGGTGACCTTTCCTTAAGAAAAAAGCAACTGAGAGGCATGTGCGCTTTAGAAAATTCAAATCGCGATTCACCAAATTAAAAGACGAAAAGAACGAACTTTAAAAGCTCTTACTAGACGTTTGTGTTTATGATAGGCAATGCAGTTTTAGATTTTATGCAGCCTAACATTTGTTTCATCTATATCTTATTTTACGTTTATCTTATACTTTATCTTGCCTTTTTGAGTTTAGTATTTTGTGATGTCATGCTAAATAAGCTAAACTTTGCTAATTTTTATTTGAAAAAATATTCAAAAACTACCTGAATTATAAAGCTAGATCTAAAGGAGGAAAACTACGCTAACTTTTCTTTAAAAAAATATTTAAAAACTACCTTAAACATAAGCTATATCCAAAAGAGGAAAACTATGCTAACTTTTCTTTGAAAAAATACTCAAAAACTACCTTAAACATAAGCTAGATCTAAAAGAGGAAAACTACGCTAACTTTTCTTTGAAAAAATACTCAAAAACTACCTTAAACATAAGCTAGATCTAAAAGAGGAAACCTACGCTAACTTTTCTTTGAAAAAATATTCGAAAACTACCTTTAAACATGATTTAGATTTAATAGATGAAAACTACGCTAACATTTCTTTGAAAAAACATTCAAAAACTACCTTTAAACATGATTTAAATTTAAAAAAGGAAAACTACGCTAACATTTCTTTGAAAAAATATTCAAAAAGTACCTTAATCGAAAGAGATAGCACGCGAAATTAAAAAGTTGCATCTAGTCATCCGTTTCTTCTTCATCAAAGTAGCGAGGCGTTTATGCACTTTTTATTCTCTAATTTATCTCTATTTACGCAAATGGCTTTTGTTTATTTCAATGTAAAACTTTTCAAAAGAGTATTTTGTTAAAGATTATGCTGCAGGAGCTGTGTAAGATAACTCTGGTGACCTTTCTTTAAGAAAAAGCAACTAAAGTAGATGTGCGCCTAAGAGAATCCAAATTGCGATTCACTAAATTAAAAGACATATACAACAAACTTTAAAAGTGAAACTATTTTTACAAGCGTATTTGGTAAAGATGAAATGTTCTTATGACATTTTAACGTTACGAAAAGGATTTTCTTCAGTTCAAATATTTATTACAATTTAAAGTGTTAAATAATGTTACAGAAACGACCTAAAACGCCTGTTGTATTAATTTAAACGAACAAAATAGATAAAAAAAAAAGAAAAACTATCATTAAAAAAAAAAAAGAAAAAAAGAAAAGAAATAGAAGTTGAGGAAAAATAAAAATAAGAACTTCTAACAAAGAGCTCTTCTTTTTATTTTTCAGATTTTAGATGCTTAATTCCTTGAATGAAAAGTTGAACTGATGACCCACTACTAAGGTTGTTCCTAGCCTTCCGTTCTCAAACTAGGCCATTCTGAGAGGCTGTTTGATTAAGTACCGTTGATAGTAGTATCGCACGTAAGAGACTTCTAAAACTCTGATTATTAATTCCTTGAATGAAGAGATGACTTCATACTCACTAACGAGGTTGTTCTTAGCCATCCGTTCTTAAACTAAGCAAAACAGTGAAGTTGTTTGATTAAGTATCACAGTTTGCTGATTTGCACATGCACCATTGCCGAAACTGTGATGCTTGGTTCCTTGATTGGATTGAAGAAGCTCATCACCATGCTTTTTACAAGCTGTCCGTTGTTATGTTTTGCAATTCAGTGGTTCTGTTTTGCAATTCATTTTCTGTTTGTTTAAGTATCATCGATGGTGGTGTCGTGCATGCAAACTTTCCGAAACTCTGATGCTTGTTTTTCTTGAATGGAGAGATGAGCTTATACTTTAGGTGACTTTTAAAACTGCAGTAATTAGTGCCTCGAATGGAAAAACGAACTCATTCTTTACAGACCAAGGTTGTTCCTGGCCATCCGTTAACATACTAGGCAACAGTACAGCGAAGCTGTTTGTTTTACAAGCTTTTGTCGTTTCGAGAAATCACTACATTAAGCATTCGATGGTGATACACGACTGATGGCCAGGTTCTGATTTTCGAATGAAAAGAAGAGTCGCATCCGACCACCGGTCGGCTTTCGACGCAAAACAGCTGTACACACTCGTCCAACGTCCAGTGACTAACTGTTGCAACGAGAAAGTTAGCTTTATTTGTCGTGCAGATTGTCCGCTTTGACGTAAAATGCTAGAAATTTGCTGAACGCTCGGTTTGCGCCGCCCAAGAGTCATTCTGTTTCTGCGTTGCCAGCGTCTGTCGGCTAAATACAACTGTAGACTCCGCGCAAGCTTTTTCACCGCAAAAGTTGTACAGAGCCACACCGAAGGCTAAAATCGACTTTAAGGTCGAAGGTTAAAATCGACCCTAGAGCTTTGAAAACGACGTCACGAAATTTTCAAGTACATCATCGAAGAAAATTACGGCGGCCAGATGCGACTCTTAGTACTAACTCTTCTAATCTTAGTACGTTAAGCATTCCAGTCGAGAGATCAGACGTTTTTTCGTCACCTAAGAGACCGGCCGATCCGTTTGCGACGCTGCGGAAAGAAAGAAGATGGCAAACCACAGGGTTGTTACCGTAACAAACCTCCGTGAGTACCTCCATCTCGAATGGCTTTTGGGGAAACGTTCGTTTTAAACTCAAAGGGATGGTTGTTAAAGCTCACAAAAGCCTGGTTAACGATTTTCTAACGGCAGAGACCGTGTTTACAATGGATGCAGGCCGTTTGCCCGAGCCCAAAGCGCAAGACCTTTCGGAGAACTCCTCTAGGTCGATGCAACGAAACTACTAGACGCGTGCACCTAGCGGCACGTTACAACCGAAGGACGCCCCTCGTGGACACTATACGAACGCAATTTTTCATTGTCCCCAGGCTTCCAAACCGTAACCTCATCCCCCTCCAATCCTAACCCCGTAATTCTCTTACTCCTTCCCCCCCCCCCCCCCCCCACCCCTACCCCTCTTAAAAAAAAAAAAAAAAAAGATAAAGAAAAAAAGAAAAAAGTTTCCTTCTCTCTTTTTTTCTAGCTTTTAGCCGGCCCTCCGCTAGAAGGGAATAGGGAGTAACGAAGGTTTGACATCAAAGTAGCGTTTCGTATAAGATTTGCTTGGCAAAATTTGACAATTTTTATAAAAGCCAAGCACTAGTTCAAACTGGAGATAATAAAACGAAATCGAATGATCTCACTTCTCAAACCACTGAGCTGCCATTGGTCGGCAGTTTCATGTTTGGAGACTATTGAGCTGCCATTGGTCGGCTGTTTAATCGTTGCGATTGGTCGGCAGTTTTATCGTTGGAGACCATTGAGAGATATAAAAGGCACTTTTTTTTTTTTTGAGCACAACATTAAACGCTATATCGTTAGATCTTGTTATAAAGGCACCCTTAAAATGCCGAATTGAAAAAAAAAAACAAAAACAAAAACAAACAGAAAAAAAAAATGAAATCGAAACGGGCATTCTTTTAAGCATAACGTTAAAAGCTAAATCGTTAGAGGTTTTATTAAGAAGGCACCTTTAGAATGCAAAAGACAAAAACGGAAAGTTTTGCTTTCCTGGCCACAAGCGATAAAATTGTTAGTAAAACGCACTCTAGCATTCTCACGTTCCAGACGTGACCAATGTTCGAGTAATCGAACAGGTCCGCTCAACCGTGAATGAAAGCGGAACTAACACACACTACCAACTAGTCACTGTGTTGGTCTGCTGAAATTACAACAGTCCATGAAAAGTATCTCGTAGAAAAGTCCTAATTTTGGATCATGGGCGGGCTGCTCAAATGAGCACTCTGCCCAATTGAAACAAAGGAAAAAAAAAAAAAAAAAAAGAAAAAAGAAACCGAAACGGGCATTCTTTTGAGCATAACGTTAAAAGCTAAATCGTTAGATGTTTTATTAAAAAGGCACCTTTAGAATGCGATGTCCTCAAATATTTTCCTCGATATTTTAATAAGTAAACAAAAACAAAACTAAGTCTTGCAACTGGCGAAAACTTTCAATAAGCAAACAAAGCAACAACTTTCCTTTCGAGTTTTTTACATTTTAAACAAAAGACAAACAAAGAAAAAAAAAACAAACAAAAACAAAAACAAAAAAACAAAACAAAAACAAAACAGAAAAGGGAGAATGAGTGAGTCGACTGATTTCGCTCAACTGTCTTAAACGAGAAGTCATAAACGTTTGCTTGTGCCAGCAAGTTGCAAATTAAGTTGTTAATGAGCTGCACCGCAAAAACTTAACCCACAGTTTATTAAGCATATTAAGCCTTTGCTGACATGTTAAGACATTTTAAGCCTTTGCTATTATCATGAGGCTTTTTTGCTCCACGAGCCAAAAAAGTACGCTAGAGTTGTTGACAAACTGCATCGCGGTCGAAAAGTGTAATTACGCCAACACTTTTATCCGTTTAAGCATTTCGTTTTCGCACGAACAACAATTAAAGCAGCTCGTTGAGCTTAACGACGTTCGTATTTTTTTTCGAAGCCAAAACTTCGGCTATAAGTAGAGTGAAGAGGCACTTCGAAAAACAACAAAGCTGTTCGCAGTCGATAGCAACGAGCGACAACATCTCTGCGAGTCTGGCATCAAGGTAAACATTTTTTTTTACATTTTCATTTGTTAGTGCCACTTTTGTGTACATTATGTATTCAAAAATTTCTTGCTGACGCTAGATTTTTCGTTTTCAATGAACAACAGTTGCAACCTCTAGTCGTTTGCTAAAACAGCTTGCTAGGACAACCAAATCAATCATATGTTGTGAAAATTTCTTTTTGTTCAACTGACTAAGGAAGATCGAGCGAACGCTTTTTTTTTTTATAACTTGTTTGTATCATATTGCTATTAAGAAAACAGCGTTGTGTATACTAAACGTGACATAATTGGCAATTATCCGTAACTAAAAATAAGATAGAAATTACAAACTTGATACCATATTTTAATTACTCTAACAAAACTAGACGTCATCGCGTGAGAAAATAAATGTTTATGACACATAACCTATTTTTTTGTTTTTTTTTTTCTTCTCTTTTTTCCTTTTAATCTCCTTTCTTTCGTCCAAAAAGCGTTTTGATTTTTGCCTCGCCACAAGCGATGAAATCGATAAAAAAACCTGCTCGGACATTCTCAATTCTCAACAACAAAAGCAATCAAAGTTCTAGCTCTCGAGCACGTGCGCCAACAGGTTGATGAAACCGTTCAAATATGCTCGATCGCTAGAATTTAAAAAAAAAAAAAGAAGCAAACCAGAAACAAACCAAAATAAAAAAAAAACAAAAACAAAAATGGACATCTTTAGAACGCTTAAATTTTATAAAATATTTTCCTCTGCGTTTTTAACCAGCTAAACTGTCGTAAAGTTTTTTCGGTGCAGTTCATTTAAAAAACTTAGTTTTCAACTTTTAAACGTTTTAGACTTCTCGTTTAAGGCAGTCGAAAGAAATGAGTCGACTTGCTCTCTCTCTCCCTTTTCGGTTTTGTTTTTGTTTACTTGTTTTTGTTTTTTCTTCGTTTGCCTTCGTTTGCCTTTGTTTGCCTTTGTTTGCTTTTGGAAAAGTTGTCGCCATGCGAGACTTAGTTTTTTTTTGGCTCAATTTGTGATTAAGTGAAGTTCTAGTCTTGAAAGTGTGCAAAGTGTGGGCCAATCTGGTGGCTGGAGTGATGACACGTGAATGCTGGAAATTCCAGACTTTGAGCGGATTCAGCGTACATAGAAAGAAAATGTAACATTCACGTGGGTCTCTCCTAAGCTTGCCATTGGTCGGTCTGCTGGCCTTAAGTACCCCCCCCCCCCCCCTCAACGTCACGTTTGCTCAACTTTCTCGGTCTTTGGCGCCCAAAGAAAGCTCGAGGAAGGATAAAAATGGCGAGGTTTCGGTACTGCGTTTTCTGTTTTTCCTATTTGTTTTTGTTTGTTTGTTTGTTTCGTTTGTTTGTTTATTTATTTAATCGTTTTTTTGTTTGTTTCGTTCGTTTGTTTGTTTGTTTCGTTTGCTTCGTTTGTTTTGTGATGTTTTGTTTTCCCTTCTTGATGGCACAAAACAGAAGCAAACAAGACTTTCGGTTATATTCGGTTATATTCGGTTCAATAAAAGTTTGTTGGTTTCTGCACAACAACAACAACAACAACAAAAGTCCCTCTGTCCCTCAAAAGCAGTTTCTCCTCTGTCCTAAAGAAGAGCCTCTTTGTAATCGATCTTGTCTGAATGCAGCTCTCCTTTTGCCTACAGGTTTTTATTCCAACCCTTTTGTTGTTGTTAGTGCCATGTTGTTGTTATTGTTATACTCTGTAAAAGCAGTTGTTGCTGTTGTACTTGTTTGTTGTTTCTAAAGACACTGTTGTTGCTGCTGTTAGCGCTGTTAGTAATCACCCACTTGGCTTGTATTTTTGTTTCTTGTTTTTGTTTTTTGTTTTATTTATAAACACTCTCTGAGTAAGTGATGCTGTTGCTGTTGTTGTTGTTACAGTTGCAATGAGTGTTTGTTAATGTTCCCCCACTTGGCTTGTTTATAATCTATTTTATTTTATCAACACTCTCTGAGTCAGTGATGGTGTTGCTGTTGCTGTTGTCGTTATTATGCTTGCAATGGGAGTTGTTACTGTTCACCCACTTTGCTTGTTTTGTTTTTGTTTCTTTATTTTATCAACACCCTTTGAGCCAGTGATGCTGTTGCTGTTGTTGTTGTTATAGTTGCAATGAGTGTTGTTAATGTTCACCCACTTTGCTTGTGTTTTTGTTTTTGTTTATCAACACCCTTTGTGTCAGTGATGCTGTTGCTGTTGTTCTTATTACAGTTGCAATGAGTGTTTGTTAATGTTCACCAACTTGGCTTGTTTATAATCTATTTTGTTTTATCAACACTCTCTGAGTCAGTGATGCTGATGCTGTTGTTGTTATTGTGCTTGCAATAAGTGTTGTTAATGTTCACCCACTTTGCTTGTTTTGTTTGTGCTTTTGTTTTTCTTTATCAACACCCTTTGAGTCACTGATGCTGTTGCTGTTGGTGTTATTATAGTTGCAATGAGTGTTAATGTTCACCCACTTTGCTTGCTTTATTTGTTTGTTGCTTTTTTTTTTATCAACACCCTGCGAGTTAGTGATGCTGTTGCTGCTTTTGTCATTTTACTTGTATTTATAGTTGTTACTGTTCAGCCACTTTGCTTGTTTTTTAATCTGTTTTATTTTATCACCACACTCTGAGTCAGTGATGATGTTGCTGATGCTGTTGTTGTTATTTTACTTGCAATGATAGCTGTTACTGTTCAGCCACTTTGCTTGTTTTGTTTGTTTGTTTGTTTGTTTTTTTTATCAATATCCTCTGAGCAAGTGATGCTGTTGCTGTTGTTGTTGTTATAGTTGCAATGAGTGTTTGTTAATGTTCACAAACTTGGCATGTTTATAATCTATTTTATTTTATCAACACTCTCTGAGTCAGTGATGCTGATGCTGTTGTTGTTATTATGCTTGCAATAAGTGTTGTTAATGTTCACCCACTCTGCTTGTTTTGTTTGTGCCTTTGTTTTTGTTTATCAACACCCTTTGAGTCACTGATGCTGTTGCTGTTGGTGTTATTATAGTTGCAATGAGTGTTAATGTTCACCCACTTTGCTTGCTTTGTTTGTTTGTTGCTTTTTTTTTTATCAACACCCTGCGAGTTAGTGATGCTGTTGCTGCTTTTGTCATTTTACTTGTATTTATAGTTGTTACTGTTCAGCCACTTTGCTTGTTTTTTAATCTGTTTTATTTTATCACCACTCTCTGAGTCAGTGATGATGTTGCTGATGCTGTTGTTGTTATTTTACTTGCAATGATAGCTGTTACTGTTCAGCCACTTTGCTTGTTTTGTTTGTTTGTTTGTTTGTTTTTTTTATCAATATCCTCTGAGCAAGTGATGCTGTTGCTGTTGTTGTTGTTTTAGTTGCAATGAGTGTTTGTTAATGTTCCCCCACTTGGCTTGTACTTCTGTTTTCTGTTTTGTTTTGTTTTTGTTTTTTTTGTTGTTTTTTTTCTCAACACTCTCTGAGTAAGTGATGCTGTTGCTGTAGTCGTTGTTATAGTTGCAATGAGTGTTTGTTAATGTTCACAAACTTGGCATGTTTATAATCTATTTTATTTTATCAACACTCTCTGAGTCAGAGATGCTGATGCTGTTGTTGTTATTATGCTTGCAATAAGTGTTGTTAATGTTCCCCCACTCTGCTTGTTTTGTTTGTGCCTTTGTTTTTGTTTATCAACACCCTTTGAGTCACTGATGCTGTTGCTGTTGGTGTTATTATAGTTGCAATGAGTGTTAATGTTCACCCACTTTGCTTGCTTTGTTTGTTTGTTGCTTTTTTTTTTTATCAACACCCTGCGAGTTAGTGATGCTGTTGCTGCTTTTGTCATTTTACTTGTATTTATAGTTGTTACTGTTTAGCCACTTTGCTTGTTTTTTAATCTGTTTTATTTTATCACCACTCTCTGAGTCAGTGATGATGTTGCTGATGCTGTTGTTGTTATTTTACTTGCAATGATAGCTGTTACTGTTCAGCCACTTTGCTTGTTTTTTTTTGTTTTTGTTTTGTTTGTTTGTTTGTTTGTTTTTTTATATATCCTCTGAGTTAGTGATGCTGTTGCTGATGCTGTTGTTGTTATTATGCTTTCAATGAGAGCTGTTACTGTTCACCCACTTTGTTTGTTTATAATCTGTTTTATTTTATCAACACTCTCTGAGTCAGTGATGCTGATGCTGATGCTGTTGTTGTTATTATGCTTGCAGTGAGAGTTGTTACTGTTCACCCACTTTGCTTGCTTATTGTCTATTTTATTTTGTCAACACTCTCTGAGTCAGTGATGCTGATGCTGATGCTGTTGTTGTTATTATGCTTGCAATGAGAGTTGTTACTGTTCACCCAATTTGCTTGTTTTGTTTTTTTATTTGTTTTTTTGTTTGTTTTTGTTTTGCTTGTTTTTTTTTATCAATACCCTCTGAGTCAGTGATGCTGTTGCTGTTGTTGTTGTTGTTATAGTTGCAATGAGTGTTTGTTAATGTTCCCCCACTTGGCTTGTACTTTTGTTTTCTTTTTTGTTATGTCAACACTCTCTGAGTCAGTGATGCTGATGCTGTTGTTATTATGCTTGCAATGAGAGTTGTTACTGTTGTAGTTATGTCTGTCATTTGTCCTTGTTAGCAAGTTCTATTTGCCCTCTCTTGCCTTTTTTCAACACAGTTTCTTTCTTTGAGTCATATGGTTGCGAGATCCTCTCAAACTCCATCTCTTTATTTATTTGTTTCTTTTCTTTTTCTTTTTTTTTTTCTCATTCTCCTTCTCATAATAGCAATCACTGCTGCCACCATGCATGTAATGCTAGTTGCTCTCATTCTTTTTCATTTGCTAGTGGAAACTTTGTTTCTTCTTGTTGCTCTCTTTTCTTTCTTTTTTTCTCTTTTGCAGAGGATTCGAAAAAACACAGCTCTTCCCTGCAGTTGTAAACATTCCAGGATTGGATGCAGGCAGAAGAAAAAAACTCTCACTGACTGGTTTCCTTTTTTTAGCAAAAACCGTTGCAAACAAACACCTGAACATGTCTTCTTCACAAGAAAACAACTCTGTTGTTGCTTCTTCTCCAAACTCTAAAGCAAAAAAAAAGAAAAGAAAGCAGTCACAAGAACAGAGAGACTTAAAGCTCAAAAACAAAGTCAGGGCCGCATTAGTTGCAGCGTGTGGCTCCGTAAACAGGGTTGTACCTTTCTATGGTACCAAGAAGAGGTACGCTGTTAGCTGTCCGATGCCTATCTCTCT
>NW_028324301.1:25507504-25542086 GCF_058129835.1 Hydra viridissima
AAACAAACAAACAAACGAACGAAACAAACAAAAAAACGATTAAATAAATAAACAAACAAACGAAACAAACAAACAAACAAAAACAAATAGGAAAAACAGAAAACGCAGTACCGAAACCTCGCCATTTTTATCCTTCCTCGAGCTTTCTTTGGGCGCCAAAGACCGAGAAAGTTGAGCAAACGTGACGTTGAGGGGGGGGGGGGGGTACTTAAGGCCAGCAGACCGACCAATGGCAAGCTTAGGAGAGACCCACGTGAATGTTACATTTTCTTTCTATGTACGCTGAATCCGCTCAAAGTCTGGAATTTCCAGCATTCACGTGTCATCACTCCAGCCACCAGATTGGCCCACACTTTGCACACTTTCAAGACTAGAACTTCACTTAATCACAAATTGAGCCAAAAAAAAACTAAGTCTCGCATGGCGACAACTTTTCCAAAAGCAAACAAAGGCAAACAAAGGCAAACGAAGGCAAACGAAGAAAAAACAAAAACAAGTAAACAAAAACAAAACCGAAAAGGGAGAGAGAGAGCAAGTCGACTCATTTCTTTCGACTGCCTTAAACGAGAAGTCTAAAACGTTTAAAAGTTGAAAACTAAGTTTTTTAAATGAACTGCACCGAAAAAACTTTACGACAGTTTAGCTGGTTAAAAACGCAGAGGAAAATATTTTATAAAATTTAAGCGTTCTAAAGATGTCCATTTTTGTTTTTGTTTTTTTTTTATTTTGGTTTGTTTCTGGTTTGCTTCTTTTTTTTTTTTTTAAATTCTAGCGATCGAGCATATTTGAACGGTTTCATCAACCTGTTGGCGCACGTGCTCGAGAGCTAGAACTTTGATTGCTTTTGTTGTTGAGAATTGAGAATGTCCGAGCAGGTTTTTTTATCGATTTCATCGCTTGTGGCGAGGCAAAAATCAAAACGCTTTTTGGACGAAAGAAAGGAGATTAAAAGGAAAAAAGAGAAGAAAAAAAAAAACAAAAAAATAGGTTATGTGTCATAAACATTTATTTTCTCACGCGATGACGTCTAGTTTTGTTAGAGTAATTAAAATATGGTATCAAGTTTGTAATTTCTATCTTATTTTTAGTTACGGATAATTGCCAATTATGTCACGTTTAGTATACACAACGCTGTTTTCTTAATAGCAATATGATACAAACAAGTTATAAAAAAAAAAAGCGTTCGCTCGATCTTCCTTAGTCAGTTGAACAAAAAGAAATTTTCACAACATATGATTGATTTGGTTGTCCTAGCAAGCTGTTTTAGCAAACGACTAGAGGTTGCAACTGTTGTTCATTGAAAACGAAAAATCTAGCGTCAGCAAGAAATTTTTGAATACATAATGTACACAAAAGTGGCACTAACAAATGAAAATGTAAAAAAAAATGTTTACCTTGATGCCAGACTCGCAGAGATGTTGTCGCTCGTTGCTATCGACTGCGAACAGCTTTGTTGTTTTTCGAAGTGCCTCTTCACTCTACTTATAGCCGAAGTTTTGGCTTCGAAAAAAAATACGAACGTCGTTAAGCTCAACGAGCTGCTTTAATTGTTGTTCGTGCGAAAACGAAATGCTTAAACGGATAAAAGTGTTGGCGTAATTACACTTTTCGACCGCGATGCAGTTTGTCAACAACTCTAGCGTACTTTTTTGGCTCGTGGAGCAAAAAAGCCTCATGATAATAGCAAAGGCTTAAAATGTCTTAACATGTCAGCAAAGGCTTAATATGCTTAATAAACTGTGGGTTAAGTTTTTGCGGTGCAGCTCATTAACAACTTAATTTGCAACTTGCTGGCACAAGCAAACGTTTATGACTTCTCGTTTAAGACAGTTGAGCGAAATCAGTCGACTCACTCATTCTCCCTTTTCTGTTTTGTTTTTGTTTTGTTTTTTTGTTTTTGTTTTTGTTTGTTTTTTTTTTCTTTGTTTGTCTTTTGTTTAAAATGTAAAAAACTCGAAAGGAAAGTTGTTGCTTTGTTTGCTTATTGAAAGTTTTCGCCAGTTGCAAGACTTAGTTTTGTTTTTGTTTACTTATTAAAATATCGAGGAAAATATTTGAGGACATCGCATTCTAAAGGTGCCTTTTTAATAAAACATCTAACGATTTAGCTTTTAACGTTATGCTCAAAAGAATGCCCGTTTCGGTTTCTTTTTTCTTTTTTTTTTTTTTTTTTTCCTTTGTTTCAATTGGGCAGAGTGCTCATTTGAGCAGCCCGCCCATGATCCAAAATTAGGACTTTTCTACGAGATACTTTTCATGGACTGTTGTAATTTCAGCAGACCAACACAGTGACTAGTTGGTAGTGTGTGTTAGTTCCGCTTTCATTCACGGTTGAGCGGACCTGTTCGATTACTCGAACATTGGTCACGTCTGGAACGTGAGAATGCTAGAGTGCGTTTTACTAACAATTTTATCGCTTGTGGCCAGGAAAGCAAAACTTTCCGTTTTTGTCTTTTGCATTCTAAAGGTGCCTTCTTAATAAAACCTCTAACGATTTAGCTTTTAACGTTATGCTTAAAAGAATGCCCGTTTCGATTTCATTTTTTTTTTCTGTTTGTTTTTGTTTTTGTTTTTTTTTTTCAATTCGGCATTTTAAGGGTGCCTTTATAACAAGATCTAACGATATAGCGTTTAATGTTGTGCTCAAAAAAAAAAAAAGTGCCTTTTATATCTCTCAATGGTCTCCAACGATAAAACTGCCGACCAATCGCAACGATTAAACAGCCGACCAATGGCAGCTCAATAGTCTCCAAACATGAAACTGCCGACCAATGGCAGCTCAGTGGTTTGAGAAGTGAGATCATTCGATTTCGTTTTATTATCTCCAGTTTGAACTAGTGCTTGGCTTTTATAAAAATTGTCAAATTTTGCCAAGCAAATCTTATACGAAACGCTACTTTGATGTCAAACCTTCGTTACTCCCTATTCCCTTCTAGCGGAGGGCCGGCTAAAAGCTAGAAAAAAAGAGAGAAGGAAACTTTTTTCTTTTTTTCTTTATCTTTTTTTTTTTTTTTTTTTAAGAGGGGTAGGGGTGGGGGGGGGGGGGGAAGGAGTAAGAGAATTACGGGGTTAGGATTGGAGGGGGATGAGGTTCGGTTTGGAAGCCTGGGGACAATGAAAAATTGCGTTCGTATAGTGTCCACGAGGGGCGTCCTTCGGTTGTAACGTGCCGCTAGGTGCACGCGTCTAGTAGTTTCGTTGCATCGACCTAGAGGAGTTCTCCGAAAGGTCTTGCGCTTTGGGCTCGGGCAAACGGCCTGCATCCATTGTAAACACGGTCTCTGCCGTTAGAAAATCGTTAACCAGGCTTTTGTGAGCTTTAACAACCATCCCTTTGAGTTTAAAACGAACGTTTCCCCAAAAGCCATTCGAGATGGAGGTACTCACGGAGGTTTGTTACGGTAACAACCCTGTGGTTTGCCATCTTCTTTCTTTCCGCAGCGTCGCAAACGGATCGGCCGGTCTCTTAGGTGACGAAAAAACGTCTGATCTCTCGACTGGAATGCTTAACGTACTAAGATTAGAAGAGTTAGTACTAAGAGTCGCATCTGGCCGCCGTAATTTTCTTCGATGATGTACTTGAAAATTTCGTGACGTCGTTTTCAAAGCTCTAGGGTCGATTTTAACCTTCGACCTTAAAGTCGATTTTAGCCTTCGGTGTGGCTCTGTACAACTTTTGCGGTGAAAAAGCTTGCGCGGAGTCTACAGTTGTATTTAGCCGACAGACGCTGGCAACGCAGAAACAGAATGACTCTTGGGCGGCGCAAACCGAGCGTTCAGCAAATTTCTAGCATTTTACGTCAAAGCGGACAATCTGCACGACAAATAAAGCTAACTTTCTCGTTGCAACAGTTAGTCACTGGACGTTGGACGAGTGTGTACAGCTGTTTTGCGTCGAAAGCCGACCGGTGGTCGGATGCGACTCTTCTTTTCATTCGAAAATCAGAACCTGGCCATCAGTCGTGTATCACCATCGAATGCTTAATGTAGTGATTTCTCGAAACGACAAAAGCTTGTAAAACAAACAGCTTCGCTGTACTGTTGCCTAGTATGTTAACGGATGGCCAGGAACAACCTTGGTCTGTAAAGAATGAGTTCGTTTTTCCATTCGAGGCACTAATTACTGCAGTTTTAAAAGTCACCTAAAGTATAAGCTCATCTCTCCATTCAAGAAAAACAAGCATCAGAGTTTCGGAAAGTTTGCATGCACGACACCACCATCGATGATACTTAAACAAACAGAAAATGAATTGCAAAACAGAACCACTGAATTGCAAAACATAACAACGGACAGCTTGTAAAAAGCATGGTGATGAGCTTCTTCAATCCAATCAAGGAACCAAGCATCACAGTTTCGGCAATGGTGCATGTGCAAATCAGCAAACTGTGATACTTAATCAAACAACTTCACTGTTTTGCTTAGTTTAAGAACGGATGGCTAAGAACAACCTCGTTAGTGAGTATGAAGTCATCTCTTCATTCAAGGAATTAATAATCAGAGTTTTAGAAGTCTCTTACGTGCGATACTACTATCAACGGTACTTAATCAAACAGCCTCTCAGAATGGCCTAGTTTGAGAACGGAAGGCTAGGAACAACCTTAGTAGTGGGTCATCAGTTCAACTTTTCATTCAAGGAATTAAGCATCTAAAATCTGAAAAATAAAAAGAAGAGCTCTTTGTTAGAAGTTCTTATTTTTATTTTTCCTCAACTTCTATTTCTTTTCTTTTTTTCTTTTTTTTTTTTAATGATAGTTTTTCTTTTTTTTTTATCTATTTTGTTCGTTTAAATTAATACAACAGGCGTTTTAGGTCGTTTCTGTAACATTATTTAACACTTTAAATTGTAATAAATATTTGAACTGAAGAAAATCCTTTTCGTAACGTTAAAATGTCATAAGAACATTTCATCTTTACCAAATACGCTTGTAAAAATAGTTTCACTTTTAAAGTTTGTTGTATATGTCTTTTAATTTAGTGAATCGCAATTTGGATTCTCTTAGGCGCACATCTACTTTAGTTGCTTTTTCTTAAAGAAAGGTCACCAGAGTTATCTTACACAGCTCCTGCAGCATAATCTTTAACAAAATACTCTTTTGAAAAGTTTTACATTGAAATAAACAAAAGCCATTTGCGTAAATAGAGATAAATTAGAGAATAAAAAGTGCATAAACGCCTCGCTACTTTGATGAAGAAGAAACGGATGACTAGATGCAACTTTTTAATTTCGCGTGCTATCTCTTTCGATTAAGGTACTTTTTGAATATTTTTTCAAAGAAATGTTAGCGTAGTTTTCCTTTTTTAAATTTAAATCATGTTTAAAGGTAGTTTTTGAATGTTTTTTCAAAGAAATGTTAGCGTAGTTTTCATCTATTAAATCTAAATCATGTTTAAAGGTAGTTTTCGAATATTTTTTCAAAGAAAAGTTAGCGTAGGTTTCCTCTTTTAGATCTAGCTTATGTTTAAGGTAGTTTTTGAGTATTTTTTCAAAGAAAAGTTAGCGTAGTTTTCCTCTTTTAGATCTAGCTTATGTTTAAGGTAGTTTTTGAGTATTTTTTCAAAGAAAAGTTAGCATAGTTTTCCTCTTTTGGATATAGCTTATGTTTAAGGTAGTTTTTAAATATTTTTTTAAAGAAAAGTTAGCGTAGTTTTCCTCCTTTAGATCTAGCTTTATAATTCAGGTAGTTTTTGAATATTTTTTCAAATAAAAATTAGCAAAGTTTAGCTTATTTAGCATGACATCACAAAATACTAAACTCAAAAAGGCAAGATAAAGTATAAGATAAACGTAAAATAAGATATAGATGAAACAAATGTTAGGCTGCATAAAATCTAAAACTGCATTGCCTATCATAAACACAAACGTCTAGTAAGAGCTTTTAAAGTTCGTTCTTTTCGTCTTTTAATTTGGTGAATCGCGATTTGAATTTTCTAAAGCGCACATGCCTCTCAGTTGCTTTTTTCTTAAGGAAAGGTCACCAGAGTTTTTTTACGCAGCTCCTGCAGCATAATCTTTAACAAAATACTCTTTTGTATATCATTACACAGAAATAAACAAAAACCATTTGCGTAAACAGAGATAAATTAGAACTCAAAAGTGCATAAAAAGCCTCGCTACTTTGCTATAGAAGAAGTGGATGACTAGATACAACTTTGTAAATTCGTGTACTACCTCGATGGATTAAGGTATTTTTCGAAAGTTTTTTTAAAGCAAAAATAGCGCAGTCTTCCTCTTTTAAATCTACCTTATGTCTAAGGCAGTTTTTGAATAGATTTTCAAAGAAAGGTTAGCGTAGTTTTCCACTTTTAAGTTTAGCTTATGTAGCTTGACAAAACAACACACAAAAAGACAAGATAAAATATCAGATAAACGTAAAATAAAATATAAATGAAACTAAAGTTAGGCTGCATAAAAAACAAACAACTTAATAATCTACTAGACATGTTTAAGTTGAATTAAGTAAAGTCCTTTGCGCAAATTTGGGTAAATAAGAGATTAAAAGTCCATAAAAAGCCTCGATACTTTGCTGAAGAAGAAGATGACTATATGCAACTTTTTAAAATCGTGAGCTATCTATATCGATTTAGGTCCTTTTTGAGTACTTTTTCAATGAGAAGTTAGCGCAGTTTTCCTCTTTTAAGATTGGATCATGAAGCTTGACATAACAAAACACAAAACTAACAAAGGCAAGACAAAATATAAGGTAAACGCAATATAAAATATAGATGAAATTAAAGTTAGGCTGCATAAAATAAACGGGTAACAATACTCTTCTATGTATATTTACATTGAGTTAAATAAAATCCTTTGCGCAAATATAGGTATGTTAGAGAGTAAAAGTGCATAAAAAGCCTCGCTACATTGCTGTAGAAGAAGTGGATGACTAGATACAAACTTTTAAATTTGTGTGCTGTCTCTATCGAATAAGGTAGTTTTCGAAAGTTTTTTCAAAGCAAAAATAGCGCAGTGTTCCTCTTTTAAATTTAGATTATCTCAAAGGTAGATTTTGAATAGTTTTTCAAAGAAAGGTTAGCGTAGCTTTCCTCTTTTAAGTTTAGCTTATGTAGCTTGACATCACAAAACACAAAGCTCAAAAAGACAAAATAAAATATAAGATAAACGTGAAATAAAATACAGATGAAGCTAAAGTTAGACTGCATAAAAAACCAACAACATAATAATCTACTAGGTATGTTTACATTAAATTAAATAAAATCCTATGCGCAAATATAGGTATGTTAGAGAGAAAAAGCCTCGCTACTTTGTTAAAGGTAGTTTTTGAATAGTTTTTCAAAGAAAGGTTAGCGTAGTTTTCCTCTTTAAAGTTTAGTTTATGTAGCTTGATATCACAAAACACAAAACTCAAAAAAGAAAAGTAAGATAAAAGTTAATCGTAAAATAAAATATAGGTGAAATAATTGTTAGGCTGCATAAAAGAAAAAAAAAATCATAGCATAATAATCTTCTATATATGCTTGGATTGAATTAAATGAATTCCTTTGCGTAAATATAAGCAAACTAGTGAGAAAAAGTGCATAAAAAGCATCGCTACTTTGCTGCAGAAGAAGTGGATGACTATATGCAACTTTTTAAAATTGTGTGCTATCTCTATCGATTAAGGTGGTTTTCGAAAGTTTTTTCAAAGCAAAAATAGCGTAGTTTTCCTCTTTTAAATCTAGCTTTTGTCTAGGGTAGTTTATGAATAGATTTTCAAAGAAAGGTTAGCGTAGCATTCCTCTTTTAAGTTTAGCTTAAAATTCTTGGCATCACAAAACACAAAACTCAAAAAGATAAGATAAAATATAAGATAAACCTAAAACATAATATAAATGAAACTAAAGATAAGCTGCATAAAAAACTAACAACATAATAATCTACTAGGCATGTTTAAATTGAATTATATAAAATCCTTTGCGCAAATATAGGTATGTTAGTAAAAAGCATTAAAAGCCTCGCAACTTTGTTAAAGGTAGATTTTGAATAGTTTTTCAAAGAAAGGTTAGCGTAGTTTTCCTCTTTTATGTTTAGATTATGTAGCTTGACATCACAAAACACAAAGCTCAAAAAGACAAAATAAAATATAAGATAAACGTAAAATATAGATGAAACAAAGTTTACACTGCATAATAAACAAACAACATAATTATCTACTAGGCATGTTTAAGTTGAACTAAATAAATTCCTTTGCGCAAATATGGGAAAGTTAGACAGTAAAAATCCATAAAAAGCCTCGATACTTTGCTGAAGAAGATGACTATATGCAACTTTTTAAAATCGTGAGCTATCTATATCGATTTAGGTCCTTTTTGAGTACTTTTTCAATGGAAAGTTAGCGCAGTTTTCCTCTTTTAAGATTAGATTATGAAGCTTGACATAATAAAACACAAAACTAACAAAGGCAAGATAAAATATAAGGTAGTTTTCGAATGTTTTTTCAAAGCAAAATTAGCGTAGTGTTCCTCTTTTAAATCTAGATTATCTCAAAGGTAGATTTTGAATAGTTTTTCAAAGAAAAGTTAGCGTAGCTTTCCTCTTTTAACATTAGCTTATGTAGCTTGACATCACAGAACACAAAAACATAAAATAAAATATAAGACAAATAGATGTAGCTAAAGTTAGGCTGCATAAAAAACCAACAACATAAAATATCTACTAGGCATGTTTAAATTGAATTAAATAAAACCCTTTGCGCAAAAATAGAGAGTAAAATGCATAATGTTAGAGAGTAAAAGTGCATAGAAAGCCTCGCTACTTTGCTGTAGAAGAAGTGGATGACTAGATACACTTTTTTAAACTTGTGTGCTATCTCTATCGAATAAGGTAGTTTTCGAGAGTTTTTTCAAAGCAAAATTAGCGTAGTGTTCCTCTTTTAAATCTAGATTATCTCAAAAATAGATTTCGAATAGTTTTTCAAAGAAAGGTTAGCGTAGCTTTCCTCTTTTAACATTAGCTTATGTAGCTTGACATCACAGAACACAAAAAGATAAAATAAAATATAAGACAAACGTAAAATGAAAAATAGATGTAGCTTAAGTTAGACTGCATAAAAAACCAACAACATAATAATCTAACAGGTATGTTTAAGTTGAATTAAATAAAACCCTCTGCGCAAATATAGGTATGCTAGAGAGTAAAAAGGCATAAAAAGCCTCGCTACTTTGTTAAAGGTAGTTTTTGAATAGTTTTTCAAAGACAGGTTAGCGTAAATTTCCTCTTTAAAGTTTAGCTTATGTAGCTTGACATCACAAAATATAAAACTCAAAAAGACAAGATAAAATATAAGATAAACGCAAAATAAAATATAGATGAAACTAAAGTTAGGCTGCATAAAAAACCAACAACATAATAATCTACTAGGCATGTTTAAATTGAAATAAATAAAATCGTTTGCGCAAAAATAGCTATGTTAGAGAGTAAAAGTGCATAGAAAGCCTCGCTACTTTGGTGTAAAAGAAGTGGATCACTAGATACAACATTTTAAAATCGTGTGCTATCTCTATCGATTAAGGTGGTTTTCGAAAGTTTTTTCAAAGCAAAAATAGCGTAGTCTTCCTCTTTTAAATCTAGATTATGTCTAAGGTAGTTTTTGAACAGTTTTTCAAAGAAAGGTTAGCGTAGCTTTCCTCTTTTAACATTAGCTTATGTAGCTTGACATCACAAAACACAAAACTCAAAAAGACAAAATAAAATATAAGATAAACGTAAAATAAAATGTAGATGAAGCTAAAGTTAGGCTGCATGAAATAAACGGGTAACAATATTTTTCTATGTATGTTTACATTGAGTTATATAAAATCCTCTGCGCAAATATAGGTATGTTAGAGAGTAAAAGTGCATAAAAAGCCTCGCTACTTTGTTAAAGGTTGTTTTTGAATAGTTTTTCAAAAAAAGGTTAGCGTAGTTTTCCTCTTTTAACATTAGCTTATGTAGCTTGACATCACAAAGCACAAAACTCAAAAAGACAAAATAAAATATAAGATAAACGTAAAATAAAATACAGATGAAGCTAAAGTTAGGCTGCATAAAATAAACGGGTAACAATATTTTTCTATGTATGTTTACATTGAGTTAAATAAAATCCTCTGCGCAAATATAGGTATGTTAGAGAGTAAAAGTGCATAAAAAGCCTCGCTACTTTGTTAAAGGTAGTTTTTGAATAGTTTTTCAAAAAAAGGTCTTTAAAGTTTAGCTTATGTAGCTTGACATCACAAAACACAAAACTCAAAAAGACAAGATAAAATATAAGATAAACGCAAAACAAAATATAGATGAAACTAAAGTTAGGCTGCATATAAAACCAACAACATAATATTCTACTAGCCTAGTTTTCCTCTTTTAAGTTTAGATTATGTAGCTTGACATCACAAAACGCAAAAAGGCAAGACAAAATACAAGGTAAACGTAAAATAAAGTAGAAGTGAAACAAAAGATAGGTTGCATAAATACAAAAACTGCATTGCCAAAAATAGAATTTGTTGTCTAGAAAGACTTTTTAAAGTTTGTTTCTTTCGTCTATTGACTTAGTGAATCGCGATCTGGTTTTTCTTAGGCGCGCTTGTTTCTTAGTTGTTTTTTTTTGTAAAGAAAGTTTATTCAGACGTTTTTTTTACGCAACTCCTTTAACATTATTTTTAACAAAGTATTCTTTTATACGTGTTTACATTGAAATAAAACCCTTTGCGTAAATAGAGATAAATTAGAGAGCAAAAGCCTCACTACTTTGCAGAAGAAGAATTGGATGGCAAGATACAACTTTTTAAATTCGTGTGCTTTCTCTTTTAAGGTACTTTTTGAATATTTTTTCAAAGAAAAGTTAGCGTAGTTTTCCTCTTTTAAGTTTAGCTTACGCAGCTTGACATCACAAAACGCAAAAACCAATAAGGCATGATAAAATACAAGATAAACGTAAAATAAAATAGAAGTGAAACAAAAGTTAGACACCATAAAAAAAAAACAAACAAAAAAAAAAACATAATATACTTCTATGTATGTTTACATTGAACTTAATAAAATCCTTTGTGTAAATATATGAAAAAATAGAGAGTAAGAGTTCATAAAAAAAGCCTCGCTATTTTGCTGAAGAAGAAATGGATGTCTAGATCTTTTAAAATAAGGAACTTTTTGATTTCTTTTTCAGAAAAATGGTTGGAGCAGTTTTCCTTTTTTAAATTTCACTTATGCAGTTTAACATCACAGAAAATATTAATTTGCTTTTTAACAAACTCTTAAAAACATCAGAAGTAATTCTAAATGCAACTCTATTAAAAGTGTTAACAGAATAACAAAACGACTTTTTTTTTTTTTTAAAGATAAAAAAAGTTTGAACTATCTTTAAATAAGAAATGTGAGAACAGTTTAACAGAACTTCTTGTTTATTATGTATTTAGCGAAACAGATAAATATATTTGCAAAAGCATAGAGAAAACAAACTACACAAAAGGCCCATCTTTATTGCCAAACTGAACAAACTTTTCTAAACTACATAAATGGTCTCACTATATTGCCATATTGAACAAACTTTTCTAAACTACCCTCTTTTTGAATTTTTAGCTTCATGTTTTTAATTTTGTCTTTAATATGGCTTCGGTAGGAGTACTTTTGCAAGACATGAATGAGCTTGTCACTGCTATGATTTGCCAAGATGCCAAGGTAATCTTTGTACGAGCAACTTGAGCTTACATCTGTAAACACGTCTTGCAAGATGTATGCCAACACTAAAGCTGCACATCGAGGAAAACTTCTGGTGTTGAACCATTCGTTGTGGCCAGGGCAAGCATTCAGCTTTTCAACTATTTCATCTAAAATTTTACAAACTCAAGTCATAACACAAAGAGATTAAATCGAATATTCATTTGGTTCTGAAGCATGACAAGATTAATTTTGTTTTTTTATTTGTTTTTTTTGTTGACCTTATTGTTTGCACTGATAGCAATAACTGGTTTTTGAAAGATTACCTAATTGGCATTGGCTAACTTCTGCTTTGTTTTCCTTTGTTCTTGGCTGAGTTGATCCTGAAATAAAATAAAACCATGTTCATTTTTCTAATTCATAAAAAAACCATCAACAGTTTCTAAGTGTTAGAGATAATAACAAGCTGTGCATGATTTCTAACGGTGATGTTTCTAACTTCATCATTAGAAATCGGGTAGACACAACTTTCTAAAAGTGCACTTAGCAATGATGGCTAGTTTTTATTAACAGTTAACCATCTGAAATTGTGCAAGAAGAGGTTTGTGTTTATATATGTTTGTATAAATTAGGTTTTACATTACCGATGTGTTCTTGAGTAAAAGATGGCATTTCCAACTTGATTTTTTTTCTTCTTGGATCTTTTACTTCTAAAACATAATCAGTTTTAGTATCATTCACTTGTGTAAACATTTAAGCAATCACAGAATTAGTCCTGCAACAAATACATACACACTTCTGTGTTGTTTTTTTTGTTTTTTTTTTTGTTTTTTTTATTGTTTTTCTTTTTTTTTTTTTTTTTTACAGCTTTAACAATAACAATAGGGCAAGGAGTTAATTTGGGCATTTTTATTTTTTGAAAGCGTGTTGAGATTTGCATAAAAATCAAAAATCAAAAAGAATTTACCTCTGGATGTACAAGCAAGACTTTGGCTAAATAGACTACCAACAGATTGAACAGCACCAGGTGAGGGCTGTTTTTCAAGAACAGTACCAGCCTGTTGGACTGGAACAGCTGAAAGAAACAAACTGGGTTTGGCCATCGTTTGCTGACGAGCAACAAGATTAGGAGCCAGAGGAACAGAAAAGACCTCTTTTGAAGGATTAAAAACAACTTGCAGAGAAGGAGCAACATGAACAGGTTTGGCAACCACTTGCTTATGAGCAGGTTCAAGAAGAGCAGGTTCAAGAAGAGCAGGTTCAAGAAGAGCAGCTTCAGGAGGAGCATGGAAAACACGTGTGACAGCCATAAGATTATCTTGCTGTGAAGCAACATTAGACACTGTTTCCAGCAGAACAGAAAAGACCTCTTTTGAAGGACTGAAAGCAACTTGTTGAGCAGGAGCAGCAGAAACAGGTTTGGCAACCACTTGCTCACTAAAGTAAACTGGAGAAAGTTGTGCATGGTGTTCAATAAAATCCGGTTCATCAGGAAATAATGTTAATGCAAGAGGAGAACAAGCTGTGCCAACAGGAACAGCTAGAGTCTGATCTACATCCATACAAACAGCTTGTTCATTAGGAACTAGTTGTGCAAGAGCAGAGGATAGTTCAAGAACTGGACCAGCGATTGTTTGTTCAGAAGGAACAGACGAAACAGGAGTTGAGCTAGGTTCACACAAGAAATCTACAACATGTTCGTTGCTGTCCTCTAAAGGAGCATTGTTTTCTACAGCTGGAGAAAATGGAACCACTGTGGTACAACCGAAAGTAGCAGCACATTCTTCAGAGTCAGAACCGGAGTCTGAATCTTCCTCAAAAATGTCCTCAACATCATGAAAACCGTACTCCTCTGCATTAGTTCGGAGCCAGTCCATCACATCCTTCTCCTCCTTTGGTGGTCTCTCAGACTTTTCAACAGTCAAAGACTCTATGACTCCGAAGGACTGTCCGATGCCCAGGGCAAAGCGCAACTCCTCTGCAGCGTTCCACTGGGACACATAAAAGCTATCCATTGTGTGTCTGCTGTGCTTCATGTAGAGTGTAGCAAACCGCTCGCGATCTTCTTTGCTGTTGTTGGCAAAGTAAGTGGCTATCGAACCGCGAATGCAAGTGGGAGTAAGACGCTTCATGGGAATGTTTACTTGGCTTTTTCTGAAGCAGGACGTCAGGCTAGAGGTGATAGCAGAGGAACCCATCTGGTAAACAGGCACTCTAGTTGCACCTAGTGTCACACCTTCGTCTTTGTTGGCTCTCACCGAAGGAAAAAGGGGCCTGTAGCAGTCGCTCAACTCCAAAACAGTCTTGGTGTCTGCAGCCATGTAGTGAGAGTCGTTGACAAGAAGGTCTCTGTATCTCAGCAAATAAATATCGATCAACACTTTCAAGTCGTTCGGCACTAGAATGTTTTTGGCTCCGTACTTGTATGCTGTTTTGTAGCGCTCTTGCACAATGCAATATCCACACTCACTCTTCTCAGCAGCCATGTAGTCTCTAATGTTTAAAAGAGCAATGTTAGATTTTCTTAAACTGTTAATTACAGTGACAGAGAGCAGAAGATGGTTTCGTAGAGACACAGCATTGTCTCTAGTCAGCGGAAGAGACGCCTTTCTAATCGATTCCACTAAGTCTCTTACGTATGCAGACTTGCCATATTCGGTCAGCAAACTGACATTGATGATGTTGATGCTTTTTCTTCTTTTCACAAGGCTCCTCCTCAAAGAACGAAAGGGCCTCAGCACTTTTCGCAACTCATCCACCTTGCAGCGCAAACGTCGGATGGCCTCATGAGAAAGTCCGAAATAGACGTTTCTGGCTTCACTGAAACGAAACAGGAGACAAAGGGAGACGAGGCGGTTGTACAACGTGTGACAAGACATGGCTTTTGTTTGGTCAAGTTCACTCAGCTTGGAATTGAGCTGAATTTTCTTAAAGTGCAAGGAGAAGTATCTATCCTCCAAAACATTGGAATTGGTGAGGGCGTTTGGGTGCAGCGTCAACGTGCTGTCACAACAAGTCAATATTTCCACAACTGCATTTTTGTAGATCTTTGCTTGTGACCAAGTGTTGTTGTTGGCTACCACAAGCCACTTTTCAAAGTCTCTGAAGAGCTCATCTGCTGACTGGTAATAAAAGTGAAAAGCATCTTTGTCCAGCTGAAACAAGAGTCTCTTTTCTTCGGTCAAGACATAGGAGCTGGAAACCAAGTGCTCTAAGGAATCGAAATCAGAGTCAAGGACGGATTCGGTGTTCAGCTCTTTGTTTTCTACAGAGGTGCATTGGTTTGCAGAAGGAGCCTCGGACGAACCAGCAACTGGTGAGGGCAAGCTTAAAAGAGGATCAGAGGAAAGAACCGGAGAAGAAAAAGAGGAGGAAGGCCCAGGAGCAGAGGATGCAGAGCCTGATGCAGACGCTTGTTCAGCTACTGGCTTAATACCAAAGAAGGCAGGTCGAATAAATTGAGGGACATAGAGCTTCTCGTTGTCGTATCGCTTTGCCTCTGCAATCTTTTGTTTGATCATCTTGGAATCGTAGAAATGAGTCTCTTTCAAGTGTATGTCCAGTCGGTCGTAATACTTCCAACATTGCAAACAGGGGTAAGGTTTTGGACAGCCGGACTTGCGTTCGAGACGAGCATGCTGAAACTTCCTGACCATTGCAGAGTAAAAGATGGAAGCTTCATCCAAAGTCCAAGAATGATCTTTTTTAGTCAAGTGTCTTTTAATGCTTGTGGACGAATGTTTGCACAAAGGCATCGGACAGCTAACAGCGTACCTCTTCTTGGTACCATAGAAAGGTACAACCCTGTTTACGGAGCCACACGCTGCAACTAATGCGGCCCTGACTTTGTTTTTGAGCTTTAAGTCTCTCTGTTCTTGTGACTGCTTTCTTTTCTTTTTTTTTGCTTTAGAGTTTGGAGAAGAAGCAACAACAGAGTTGTTTTCTTGTGAAGAAGACATGTTCAGGTGTTTGTTTGCAACGGTTTTTGCTAAAAAAAGGAAACCAGTCAGTGAGAGTTTTTTTCTTCTGCCTGCATCCAATCCTGGAATGTTTACAACTGCAGGGAAGAGCTGTGTTTTTTCGAATCCTCTGCAAAAGAGAAAAAAAGAAAGAAAAGAGAGCAACAAGAAGAAACAAAGTTTCCACTAGCAAATGAAAAAGAATGAGAGCAACTAGCATTACATGCATGGTGGCAGCAGTGATTGCTATTATGAGAAGGAGAATGAGAAAAAAAAAAAGAAAAAGAAAAGAAACAAATAAATAAAGAGATGGAGTTTGAGAGGATCTCGCAACCATATGACTCAAAGAAAGAAACTGTGTTGAAAAAAGGCAAGAGAGGGCAAATAGAACTTGCTAACAAGGACAAATGACAGACATAACTACAACAGTAACAACTCTCATTGCAAGCATAATAACAACAGCATCAGCATCACTGACTCAGAGAGTGTTGACATAACAAAAAAGAAAACAAAAGTACAAGCCAAGTGGGGGAACATTAACAAACACTCATTGCAACTATAACAACAACAACAACAGCAACAGCATCACTGACTCAGAGGGTATTGATAAAAAAAAACAAGCAAAACAAAAACAAACAAAAAAACAAATAAAAAAACAAAACAAGCAAATTGGGTGAACAGTAACAACTCTCATTGCAAGCATAATAACAACAACAGCATCAGCATCAGCATCACTGACTCAGAGAGTGTTGACAAAATAAAATAGACAATAAGCAAGCAAAGTGGGTGAACAGTAACAACTCTCACTGCAAGCATAATAACAACAACAGCATCAGCATCAGCATCACTGACTCAGAGAGTGTTGATAAAATAAAACAGATTATAAACAAACAAAGTGGGTGAACAGTAACAGCTCTCATTGAAAGCATAATAACAACAACAGCATCAGCAACAGCATCACTAACTCAGAGGATATATAAAAAAACAAACAAACAAACAAACAAAACAAAAACAAAAAAAAACAAGCAAAGTGGCTGAACAGTAACAGCTATCATTGCAAGTAAAATAACAACAACAGCATCAGCAACATCATCACTGACTCAGAGAGTGGTGATAAAATAAAACAGATTAAAAAACAAGCAAAGTGGCTAAACAGTAACAACTATAAATACAAGTAAAATGACAAAAGCAGCAACAGCATCACTAACTCGCAGGGTGTTGATAAAAAAAAAAAGCAACAAACAAACAAAGCAAGCAAAGTGGGTGAACATTAACACTCATTGCAACTATAATAACACCAACAGCAACAGCATCAGTGACTCAAAGGGTGTTGATAAACAAAAACAAAGGCACAAACAAAACAAGCAGAGTGGGGGAACATTAACAACACTTATTGCAAGCATAATAACAACAACAGCATCAGCATCTCTGACTCAGAGAGTGTTGATAAAATAAAATAGATTATAAACATGCCAAGTTTGTGAACATTAACAAACACTCATTGCAACTATAACAACGACTACAGCAACAGCATCACTTACTCAGAGAGTGTTGAGAAAAAAAACAACAAAAAAAACAAAAACAAAACAAAACAGAAAACAGAAGTACAAGCCAAGTGGGGGAACATTAACAAACACTCATTGCAACTAAAACAACAACAACAGCAACAGCATCACTTGCTCAGAGGATATTGATAAAAAAAACAAACAAACAAACAAACAAAACAAGCAAAGTGGCTGAACAGTAACAGCTATCATTGCAAGTAAAATAACAACAACAGCATCAGCAACATCATCACTGACTCAGAGAGTGGTGATAAAATAAAACAGATTAAAAAACAAGCAAAGTGGCTGAACAGTAACAACTATAAATACAAGTAAAATGACAAAAGCAGCAACAGCATCACTAACTCGCAGGGTGTTGATAAAAAAAAAAGCAACAAACAAACAAAGCAAGCAAAGTGGGTGAACATTAACACTCATTGCAACTATAATAACACCAACAGCAACAGCATCAGTGACTCAAAGGGGTTGATAAACAAAAACAAAGGCACAAACAAAACAAGCAGAGTGGGTGAACATTAACAACACTTATTGCAAGCATAATAACAACAACAGCATCAGCATCACTGACTCAGAGAGTGTTGATAAAATAAAATAGATTATAAACATGCCAAGTTTGTGAACATTAACAAACACTCATTGCAACTATAACAACAACAACAGCAACAGCATCACTTGCTCAGAGGATATTGATAAAAAAAACAAACAAACAAACAAACAAAACAAGCAAAGTGGCTGAACAGTAACAGCTATCATTGCAAGTAAAATAACAACAACAGCATCAGCAACATCATCACTGACTCAGAGTGTGGTGATAAAATAAAACAGATTAAAAAACAAGCAAAGTGGCTGAACAGTAACAACTATAAATACAAGTAAAATGACAAAAGCAGCAACAGCATCACTAACTCGCAGGGTGTTGATAAAAAAAAAAGCAACAAACAAATAAAGCAAGCAAAGTGGGTGAACATTAACACTCATTGCAACTATAATAACACCAACAGCAACAGCATCAGTGACTCAAAGGGTGTTGATAAAGAAAAACAAAAGCACAAACAAAACAAGCAAAGTGGGTGAACATTAACAACACTTATTGCAAGCACAATAACAACAACAGCATCAGCATCACTGACTCAGAGAGTGTTGATAAAACAAAATAGATTATAAACAAGCCAAGTTGGTGAACATTAACAAACACTCATTGCAACTGTAATAAGAACAACAGCAACAGCATCACTGACACAAAGGGTGTTGATAAACAAAAACAAAAACACAAGCAAAGTGGGTGAACATTAACAACACTCATTGCAACTATAACAACAACAACAGCAACAGCATCACTGGCTCAAAGGGTGTTGATAAAATAAAGAAACAAAAACAAAACAAGCAAAGTGGGTGAACAGTAACAACTCCCATTGCAAGCATAATAACGACAACAGCAACAGCAACACCATCACTGACTCAGAGAGTGTTGATAAAATAAAATAGATTATAAACAAGCCAAGTGGGGGAACATTAACAAACACTCATTGCAACTGTAACAACAACAACAGCAACAGCATCACTTACTCAGAGAGTGTTTATAAATAAAACAAAAAACAAAAACAAGAAACAAAAATACAAGCCAAGTGGGTGATTACTAACAGCGCTAACAGCAGCAACAACAGTGTCTTTAGAAACAACAAACAAGTACAACAGCAACAACTGCTTTTACAGAGTATAACAATAACAACAACATGGCACTAACAACAACAAAAGGGTTGGAATAAAAACCTGTAGGCAAAAGGAGAGCTGCATTCAGACAAGATCGATTACAAAGAGGCTCTTCTTTAGGACAGAGGAGAAACTGCTTTTGAGGGACAGAGGGACTTTTGTTGTTGTTGTTGTTGTTGTGCAGAAACCAACAAACTTTTATTGAACCGAATATAACCGAATATAACCGAAAGTCTTGTTTGCTTCTGTTTTGTGCCATCAAGAAGGGAAAACAAAACATCACAAAACAAACGAAGCAAACGAAACAAACAAACAAACGAACGAAACAAACAAAAAAACGATTAAATAAATAAACAAACAAACGAAACAAACAAACAAACAAAAACAAATAGGAAAAACAGAAAACGCAGTACCGAAACCTCGCCATTTTTATCCTTCCTCGAGCTTTCTTTGGGCGCCAAAGACCGAGAAAGTTGAGCAAACGTGACGTTGAGGGGGGGGGGGGGGGTACTTAAGGCCAGCAGACCGACCAATGGCAAGCTTAGGAGAGACCCACGTGAATGTTACATTTTCTTTCTATGTACGCTGAATCCGCTCAAAGTCTGGAATTTCCAGCATTCACGTGTCATCACTCCAGCCACCAGATTGGCCCACACTTTGCACACTTTCAAGACTAGAACTTCACTTAATCACAAATTGAGCCAAAAAAAAACTAAGTCTCGCATGGCGACAACTTTTCCAAAAGCAAACAAAGGCAAACAAAGGCAAACGAAGGCAAACGAAGAAAAAACAAAAACAAGTAAACAAAAACAAAACCGAAAAGGGAGAGAGAGAGCAAGTCGACTCATTTCTTTCGACTGCCTTAAACGAGAAGTCTAAAACGTTTAAAAGTTGAAAACTAAGTTTTTTAAATGAACTGCACCGAAAAAACTTTACGACAGTTTAGCTGGTTAAAAACGCAGAGGAAAATATTTTATAAAATTTAAGCGTTCTAAAGATGTCCATTTTTGTTTTTGTTTTTTTTTTATTTTGGTTTGTTTCTGGTTTGCTTCTTTTTTTTTTTTTAAATTCTAGCGATCGAGCATATTTGAACGGTTTCATCAACCTGTTGGCGCACGTGCTCGAGAGCTAGAACTTTGATTGCTTTTGTTGTTGAGAATTGAGAATGTCCGAGCAGGTTTTTTTATCGATTTCATCGCTTGTGGCGAGGCAAAAATCAAAACGCTTTTTGGACGAAAGAAAGGAGATTAAAAGGAAAAAAGAGAAGAAAAAAAAAAACAAAAAAATAGGTTATGTGTCATAAACATTTATTTTCTCACGCGATGACGTCTAGTTTTGTTAGAGTAATTAAAATATGGTATCAAGTTTGTAATTTCTATCTTATTTTTAGTTACGGATAATTGCCAATTATGTCACGTTTAGTATACACAACGCTGTTTTCTTAATAGCAATATGATACAAACAAGTTATAAAAAAAAAAAGCGTTCGCTCGATCTTCCTTAGTCAGTTGAACAAAAAGAAATTTTCACAACATATGATTGATTTGGTTGTCCTAGCAAGCTGTTTTAGCAAACGACTAGAGGTTGCAACTGTTGTTCATTGAAAACGAAAAATCTAGCGTCAGCAAGAAATTTTTGAATACATAATGTACACAAAAGTGGCACTAACAAATGAAAATGTAAAAAAAAATGTTTACCTTGATGCCAGACTCGCAGAGATGTTGTCGCTCGTTGCTATCGACTGCGAACAGCTTTGTTGTTTTTCGAAGTGCCTCTTCACTCTACTTATAGCCGAAGTTTTGGCTTCGAAAAAAAATACGAACGTCGTTAAGCTCAACGAGCTGCTTTAATTGTTGTTCGTGCGAAAACGAAATGCTTAAACGGATAAAAGTGTTGGCGTAATTACACTTTTCGACCGCGATGCAGTTTGTCAACAACTCTAGCGTACTTTTTTGGCTCGTGGAGCAAAAAAGCCTCATGATAATAGCAAAGGCTTAAAATGTCTTAACATGTCAGCAAAGGCTTAATATGCTTAATAAACTGTGGGTTAAGTTTTTGCGGTGCAGCTCATTAACAACTTAATTTGCAACTTGCTGGCACAAGCAAACGTTTATGACTTCTCGTTTAAGACAGTTGAGCGAAATCAGTCGACTCACTCATTCTCCCTTTTCTGTTTTGTTTTTGTTTTGTTTTTTTGTTTTTGTTTTTGTTTGTTTTTTTTTTCTTTGTTTGTCTTTTGTTTAAAATGTAAAAAACTCGAAAGGAAAGTTGTTGCTTTGTTTGCTTATTGAAAGTTTTCGCCAGTTGCAAGACTTAGTTTTGTTTTTGTTTACTTATTAAAATATCGAGGAAAATATTTGAGGACATCGCATTCTAAAGGTGCCTTTTTAATAAAACATCTAACGATTTAGCTTTTAACGTTATGCTCAAAAGAATGCCCGTTTCGGTTTCTTTTTTCTTTTTTTTTTTTTTTTTTTCCTTTGTTTCAATTGGGCAGAGTGCTCATTTGAGCAGCCCGCCCATGATCCAAAATTAGGACTTTTCTACGAGATACTTTTCATGGACTGTTGTAATTTCAGCAGACCAACACAGTGACTAGTTGGTAGTGTGTGTTAGTTCCGCTTTCATTCACGGTTGAGCGGACCTGTTCGATTACTCGAACATTGGTCACGTCTGGAACGTGAGAATGCTAGAGTGCGTTTTACTAACAATTTTATCGCTTGTGGCCAGGAAAGCAAAACTTTCCGTTTTTGTCTTTTGCATTCTAAAGGTGCCTTCTTAATAAAACCTCTAACGATTTAGCTTTTAACGTTATGCTTAAAAGAATGCCCGTTTCGATTTCATTTTTTTTTTCTGTTTGTTTTTGTTTTTGTTTTTTTTTTTCAATTCGGCATTTTAAGGGTGCCTTTATAACAAGATCTAACGATATAGCGTTTAATGTTGTGCTCAAAAAAAAAAAAAGTGCCTTTTATATCTCTCAATGGTCTCCAACGATAAAACTGCCGACCAATCGCAACGATTAAACAGCCGACCAATGGCAGCTCAATAGTCTCCAAACATGAAACTGCCGACCAATGGCAGCTCAGTGGTTTGAGAAGTGAGATCATTCGATTTCGTTTTATTATCTCCAGTTTGAACTAGTGCTTGGCTTTTATAAAAATTGTCAAATTTTGCCAAGCAAATCTTATACGAAACGCTACTTTGATGTCAAACCTTCGTTACTCCCTATTCCCTTCTAGCGGAGGGCCGGCTAAAAGCTAGAAAAAAAGAGAGAAGGAAACTTTTTTCTTTTTTTCTTTATCTTTTTTTTTTTTTTTTTTTAAGAGGGGTAGGGGTGGGGGGGGGGGGGGGGGAAGGAGTAAGAGAATTACGGGGTTAGGATTGGAGGGGGATGAGGTTACGGTTTGGAAGCCTGGGGACAATGAAAAATTGCGTTCGTATAGTGTCCACGAGGGGCGTCCTTCGGTTGTAACGTGCCGCTAGGTGCACGCGTCTAGTAGTTTCGTTGCATCGACCTAGAGGAGTTCTCCGAAAGGTCTTGCGCTTTGGGCTCGGGCAAACGGCCTGCATCCATTGTAAACACGGTCTCTGCCGTTAGAAAATCGTTAACCAGGCTTTTGTGAGCTTTAACAACCATCCCTTTGAGTTTAAAACGAACGTTTCCCCAAAAGCCATTCGAGATGGAGGTACTCACGGAGGTTTGTTACGGTAACAACCCTGTGGTTTGCCATCTTCTTTCTTTCCGCAGCGTCGCAAACGGATCGGCCGGTCTCTTAGGTGACGAAAAAACGTCTGATCTCTCGACTGGAATGCTTAACGTACTAAGATTAGAAGAGTTAGTACTAAGAGTCGCATCTGGCCGCCGTAATTTTCTTCGATGATGTACTTGAAAATTTCGTGACGTCGTTTTCAAAGCTCTAGGGTCGATTTTAACCTTCGACCTTAAAGTCGATTTTAGCCTTCGGTGTGGCTCTGTACAACTTTTGCGGTGAAAAAGCTTGCGCGGAGTCTACAGTTGTATTTAGCCGACAGACGCTGGCAACGCAGAAACAGAATGACTCTTGGGCGGCGCAAACCGAGCGTTCAGCAAATTTCTAGCATTTTACGTCAAAGCGGACAATCTGCACGACAAATAAAGCTAACTTTCTCGTTGCAACAGTTAGTCACTGGACGTTGGACGAGTGTGTACAGCTGTTTTGCGTCGAAAGCCGACCGGTGGTCGGATGCGACTCTTCTTTTCATTCGAAAATCAGAACCTGGCCATCAGTCGTGTATCACCATCGAATGCTTAATGTAGTGATTTCTCGAAACGACAAAAGCTTGTAAAACAAACAGCTTCGCTGTACTGTTGCCTAGTATGTTAACGGATGGCCAGGAACAACCTTGGTCTGTAAAGAATGAGTTCGTTTTTCCATTCGAGGCACTAATTACTGCAGTTTTAAAAGTCACCTAAAGTATAAGCTCATCTCTCCATTCAAGAAAAACAAGCATCAGAGTTTCGGAAAGTTTGCATGCACGACACCACCATCGATGATACTTAAACAAACAGAAAATGAATTGCAAAACAGAACCACTGAATTGCAAAACATAACAACGGACAGCTTGTAAAAAGCATGGTGATGAGCTTCTTCAATCCAATCAAGGAACCAAGCATCACAGTTTCGGCAATGGTGCATGTGCAAATCAGCAAACTGTGATACTTAATCAAACAACTTCACTGTTTTGCTTAGTTTAAGAACGGATGGCTAAGAACAACCTCGTTAGTGAGTATGAAGTCATCTCTTCATTCAAGGAATTAATAATCAGAGTTTTAGAAGTCTCTTACGTGCGATACTACTATCAACGGTACTTAATCAAACAGCCTCTCAGAATGGCCTAGTTTGAGAACGGAAGGCTAGGAACAACCTTAGTAGTGGGTCATCAGTTCAACTTTTCATTCAAGGAATTAAGCATCTAAAATCTGAAAAATAAAAAGAAGAGCTCTTTGTTAGAAGTTCTTATTTTTATTTTTCCTCAACTTCTATTTCTTTTCTTTTTTTCTTTTTTTTTTTTAATGATAGTTTTTCTTTTTTTTTTATCTATTTTGTTCGTTTAAATTAATACAACAGGCGTTTTAGGTCGTTTCTGTAACATTATTTAACACTTTAAATTGTAATAAATATTTGAACTGAAGAAAATCCTTTTCGTAACGTTAAAATGTCATAAGAACATTTCATCTTTACCAAATACGCTTGTAAAAATAGTTTCACTTTTAAAGTTTGTTGTATATGTCTTTTAATTTAGTGAATCGCAATTTGGATTCTCTTAGGCGCACATCTACTTTAGTTGCTTTTTCTTAAAGAAAGGTCACCAGAGTTATCTTACACAGCTCCTGCAGCATAATCTTTAACAAAATACTCTTTTGAAAAGTTTTACATTGAAATAAACAAAAGCCATTTGCGTAAATAGAGATAAATTAGAGAATAAAAAGTGCATAAACGCCTCGCTACTTTGATGAAGAAGAAACGGATGACTAGATGCAACTTTTTAATTTCGCGTGCTATCTCTTTCGATTAAGGTACTTTTTGAATATTTTTTCAAAGAAATGTTAGCGTAGTTTTCCTTTTTTAAATTTAAATCATGTTTAAAGGTAGTTTTTGAATGTTTTTTCAAAGAAATGTTAGCGTAGTTTTCATCTATTAAATCTAAATCATGTTTAAAGGTAGTTTTCGAATATTTTTTCAAAGAAAAGTTAGCGTAGGTTTCCTCTTTTAGATCTAGCTTATGTTTAAGGTAGTTTTTGAGTATTTTTTCAAAGAAAAGTTAGCGTAGTTTTCCTCTTTTAGATCTAGCTTATGTTTAAGGTAGTTTTTGAGTATTTTTTCAAAGAAAAGTTAGCATAGTTTTCCTCTTTTGGATATAGCTTATGTTTAAGGTAGTTTTTAAATATTTTTTTAAAGAAAAGTTAGCGTAGTTTTCCTCCTTTAGATCTAGCTTTATAATTCAGGTAGTTTTTGAATATTTTTTCAAATAAAAATTAGCAAAGTTTAGCTTATTTAGCATGACATCACAAAATACTAAACTCAAAAAGGCAAGATAAAGTATAAGATAAACGTAAAATAAGATATAGATGAAACAAATGTTAGGCTGCATAAAATCTAAAACTGCATTGCCTATCATAAACACAAACGTCTAGTAAGAGCTTTTAAAGTTCGTTCTTTTCGTCTTTTAATTTGGTGAATCGCGATTTGAATTTTCTAAAGCGCACATGCCTCTCAGTTGCTTTTTTCTTAAGGAAAGGTCACCAGAGTTTTTTTACGCAGCTCCTGCAGCATAATCTTTAACAAAATACTCTTTTGTATATCATTACACAGAAATAAACAAAAACCATTTGCGTAAACAGAGATAAATTAGAACTCAAAAGTGCATAAAAAGCCTCGCTACTTTGCTATAGAAGAAGTGGATGACTAGATACAACTTTGTAAATTCGTGTACTACCTCGATGGATTAAGGTATTTTTCGAAAGTTTTTTTAAAGCAAAAATAGCGCAGTCTTCCTCTTTTAAATCTACCTTATGTCTAAGGCAGTTTTTGAATAGATTTTCAAAGAAAGGTTAGCGTAGTTTTCCACTTTTAAGTTTAGCTTATGTAGCTTGACAAAACAACACACAAAAAGACAAGATAAAATATCAGATAAACGTAAAATAAAATATAAATGAAACTAAAGTTAGGCTGCATAAAAAACAAACAACTTAATAATCTACTAGACATGTTTAAGTTGAATTAAGTAAAGTCCTTTGCGCAAATTTGGGTAAATAAGAGATTAAAAGTCCATAAAAAGCCTCGATACTTTGCTGAAGAAGAAGATGACTATATGCAACTTTTTAAAATCGTGAGCTATCTATATCGATTTAGGTCCTTTTTGAGTACTTTTTCAATGAGAAGTTAGCGCAGTTTTCCTCTTTTAAGATTGGATCATGAAGCTTGACATAACAAAACACAAAACTAACAAAGGCAAGACAAAATATAAGGTAAACGCAATATAAAATATAGATGAAATTAAAGTTAGGCTGCATAAAATAAACGGGTAACAATACTCTTCTATGTATATTTACATTGAGTTAAATAAAATCCTTTGCGCAAATATAGGTATGTTAGAGAGTAAAAGTGCATAAAAAGCCTCGCTACATTGCTGTAGAAGAAGTGGATGACTAGATACAAACTTTTAAATTTGTGTGCTGTCTCTATCGAATAAGGTAGTTTTCGAAAGTTTTTTCAAAGCAAAAATAGCGCAGTGTTCCTCTTTTAAATTTAGATTATCTCAAAGGTAGATTTTGAATAGTTTTTCAAAGAAAGGTTAGCGTAGCTTTCCTCTTTTAAGTTTAGCTTATGTAGCTTGACATCACAAAACACAAAGCTCAAAAAGACAAAATAAAATATAAGATAAACGTGAAATAAAATACAGATGAAGCTAAAGTTAGACTGCATAAAAAACCAACAACATAATAATCTACTAGGTATGTTTACATTAAATTAAATAAAATCCTATGCGCAAATATAGGTATGTTAGAGAGAAAAAGCCTCGCTACTTTGTTAAAGGTAGTTTTTGAATAGTTTTTCAAAGAAAGGTTAGCGTAGTTTTCCTCTTTAAAGTTTAGTTTATGTAGCTTGATATCACAAAACACAAAACTCAAAAAAGAAAAGTAAGATAAAAGTTAATCGTAAAATAAAATATAGGTGAAATAATTGTTAGGCTGCATAAAAGAAAAAAAAAATCATAGCATAATAATCTTCTATATATGCTTGGATTGAATTAAATGAATTCCTTTGCGTAAATATAAGCAAACTAGTGAGAAAAAGTGCATAAAAAGCATCGCTACTTTGCTGCAGAAGAAGTGGATGACTATATGCAACTTTTTAAAATTGTGTGCTATCTCTATCGATTAAGGTGGTTTTCGAAAGTTTTTTCAAAGCAAAAATAGCGTAGTTTTCCTCTTTTAAATCTAGCTTTTGTCTAGGGTAGTTTATGAATAGATTTTCAAAGAAAGGTTAGCGTAGCATTCCTCTTTTAAGTTTAGCTTAAAATTCTTGGCATCACAAAACACAAAACTCAAAAAGATAAGATAAAATATAAGATAAACCTAAAACATAATATAAATGAAACTAAAGATAAGCTGCATAAAAAACTAACAACATAATAATCTACTAGGCATGTTTAAATTGAATTATATAAAATCCTTTGCGCAAATATAGGTATGTTAGTAAAAAAGCATTAAAAGCCTCGCAACTTTGTTAAAGGTAGATTTTGAATAGTTTTTCAAAGAAAGGTTAGCGTAGTTTTCCTCTTTTATGTTTAGATTATGTAGCTTGACATCACAAAACACAAAGCTCAAAAAGACAAAATAAAATATAAGATAAACGTAAAATATAGATGAAACAAAGTTTACACTGCATAATAAACAAACAACATAATTATCTACTAGGCATGTTTAAGTTGAACTAAATAAATTCCTTTGCGCAAATATGGGAAAGTTAGACAGTAAAAATCATAAAAAGCCTCGATACTTTGCTGAAGAAGATGACTATATGCAACTTTTTAAAATCGTGAGCTATCTATATCGATTTAGGTCCTTTTTGAGTACTTTTTCAATGGAAAGTTAGCGCAGTTTTCCTCTTTTAAGATTAGATTATGAAGCTTGACATAATAAAACACAAAACTAACAAAGGCAAGATAAAATATAAGGTAGTTTTCGAATGTTTTTTCAAAGCAAAATTAGCGTAGTGTTCCTCTTTTAAATCTAGATTATCTCAAAGGTAGATTTTGAATAGTTTTTTCAAAGAAAGTTAGCGTAGCTTTCCTCTTTTAACATTAGCTTATGTAGCTTGACATCACAGAACACAAAAACATAAAATAAAATATAAGACAAATAGATGTAGCTAAAGTTAGGCTGCATAAAAAACCAACAACATAAAATATCTACTAGGCATGTTTAAATTGAATTAAATAAAACCCTTTGCGCAAAAATAGAGAGTAAAATGCATAATGTTAGAGAGTAAAAGTGCATAGAAAGCCTCGCTACTTTGCTGTAGAAGAAGTGGATGACTAGATACACTTTTTTAAACTTGTGTGCTATCTCTATCGAATAAGGTAGTTTTCGAGAGTTTTTTCAAAGCAAAATTAGCGTAGTGTTCCTCTTTTAAATCTAGATTATCTCAAAAATAGATTTCGAATAGTTTTTCAAAGAAAGGTTAGCGTAGCTTTCCTCTTTTAACATTAGCTTATGTAGCTTGACATCACAGAACACAAAAAGATAAAATAAAATATAAGACAAACGTAAAATGAAAAATAGATGTAGCTTAAGTTAGACTGCATAAAAAACCCAACAACATAATAATCTAACAGGTATGTTTAAGTTGAATTAAATAAAACCCTCTGCGCAAATATAGGTATGCTAGAGAGTAAAAAGGCATAAAAAGCCTCGCTACTTTGTTAAAGGTAGTTTTTGAATAGTTTTTCAAAGACAGGTTAGCGTAAATTTCCTCTTTAAAGTTTAGCTTATGTAGCTTGACATCACAAAATATAAAACTCAAAAAGACAAGATAAAATATAAGATAAACGCAAAATAAAATATAGATGAAACTAAAGTTAGGCTGCATAAAAAACCAACAACATAATAATCTACTAGGCATGTTTAAATTGAAATAAATAAAATCGTTTGCGCAAAAATAGCTATGTTAGAGAGTAAAAGTGCATAGAAAGCCTCGCTACTTTGGTGTAAAAGAAGTGGATCACTAGATACAACATTTTAAAATCGTGTGCTATCTCTATCGATTAAGGTGGTTTTCGAAAGTTTTTCAAAGCAAAAATAGCGTAGTCTTCCTCTTTTAAATCTAGATTATGTCTAAGGTAGTTTTTGAACAGTTTTTCAAAGAAAGGTTAGCGTAGCTTTCCTCTTTTAACATTAGCTTATGTAGCTTGACATCACAAAACACAAAACTCAAAAAGACAAATAAAATATAAGATAAACGTAAAATAAAATGTAGATGAAGCTAAAGTTAGGCTGCATGAAATAAACGGGTAACAATATTTTTCTATGTATGTTTACATTGAGTTATATAAAATCCTCTGCGCAAATATAGGTATGTTAGAGAGTAAAAGTGCATAAAAAGCCTCGCTACTTTGTTAAAGGTTGTTTTTGAATAGTTTTTCAAAAAAAGGTTAGCGTAGTTTTCCTCTTTTAACATTAGCTTATGTAGCTTGACATCACAAAGCACAAAACTCAAAAAGACAAAATAAAATATAAGATAAACGTAAATAAAATACAGATGAAGCTAAAGTTAGGCTGCATAAAATAAACGGGTAACAATATTTTTCTATGTATGTTTACATTGAGTTAAATAAAATCCTCTGCGCAAATATAGTATGTTAGAGAGTAAAAGTGCATAAAAAGCCTCGCTACTTTGTTAAAGGTAGTTTTTGAATAGTTTTTCAAAAAAAGGTCTTTAAAGTTTAGCTTATGTAGCTTGACATCACAAAACACAAAACTCAAAAAGACAAGATAAAATATAAGATAAACGCAAAACAAAATATAGATGAAACTAAAGTTAGGCTGCATATAAAACCAACAACATAATATTCTACTAGCCTAGTTTTCCTCTTTTAAGTTTAGATTATGTAGCTTGACATCACAAAACGCAAAAAGGCAAGACAAAATACAAGGTAAACGTAAAATAAAGTAGAAGTGAAACAAAAGATAGGTTGCATAAATACAAAAACTGCATTGCCAAAAATAGAATTTGTTGTCTAGAAAGACTTTTTAAAGTTTGTTTCTTTCGTCTATTGACTTAGTGAATCGCGATCTGGTTTTTCTTAGGCGCGCTTGTTTCTTAGTTGTTTTTTTTTGTAAAGAAAGTTTATTCAGACGTTTTTTTACGCAACTCCTTTAACATTATTTTTAACAAAGTATTCTTTTATACGTGTTTACATTGAAATAAACCCTTTGCGTAAATAGAGATAAATTAGAGAGCAAAAGCCTCACTACTTTGCAGAAGAAGAATTGGATGGCAAGATACAACTTTTTAAATTCGTGTGCTTTCTCTTTTAAGGTACTTTTTGAATATTTTTTCAAAGAAAAGTTAGCGTAGTTTTCCTCTTTTAAGTTTAGCTTACGCAGCTTGACATCACAAAAACGCAAAACCAATAAGGCATGATAAAATACAAGATAAACGTAAAATAAAATAGAAGTGAAACAAAAGTTAGACACCATAAAAAAAAAAACAAACAAAAAAAAAAACATAATATACTTCTATGTATGTTTACATTGAACTTAATAAAATCCTTTGTGTAAATATATGAAAAAATAGAGAGTAAGAGTTCATAAAAAAAGCCTCGCTATTTTGCTGAAGAAGAAATGGATGTCTAGATCTTTTAAAATAAGGAACTTTTGATTTCTTTTTCCGAAAAATGGTTGGAGCAGTTTTCCTTTTTTAAATTTCACTTATGCAGTTTAACATCACAGAAAATATTAATTTGCTTTTTAACAAACTCTTAAAAACATCAGAAGTAATTCTAAATGCAACTCTATTAAAAGTGTTAACAGAATAACAAACGACTTTTTTTTTTTTTTAAAGATAAAAAAAGTTTGAACTATCTTTAAATAAGAAATGTGAGAACAGTTTAACAGAACTTCTTGTTTATTATGTATTTAGCGAAACAGATAAATATATTTGCAAAAGCATAGAGAAAACAAACTACACAAAAGGCCCATCTTTATTGCCAAACTGAACAAACTTTTCTAAACTACATAAATGGTCTCACTATATTGCCATATTGAACAAACTTTTCTAAACTACCCTCTTTTTGAATTTTTAGCTTCATGTTTTTAATTTTGTCTTTAATATGGCTTCGGTAGGAGTACTTTTGCAAGACATGAATGAGCTTGTCACTGCTATGATTTGCCAAGATGCCAAGGTAATCTTTGTACGAGCAACTTGAGCTTACATCTGTAAACACGTCTTGCAAGATGTATGCCAACACTAAAGCTGCACATCGAGGAAAACTTCTGGTGTTGAACCATTCGTTGTGGCCAGGGCAAGCATTCAGCTTTTCAACTATTTCATCTAAAATTTTACAAACTCAAGTCATAACACAAAGAGATTAAATCGAATATTCATTTGGTTCTGAAGCATGACAAGATTAATTTTGTTTTTTTATTTGTTTTTTTTGTTGACCTTATTGTTTGCACTGATAGCAATAACTGGTTTTTGAAAGATTACCTAATTGGCATTGGCTAACTTCTGCTTTGTTTTCCTTTGTTCTTGGCTGAGTTGATCCTGAAATAAAATAAAACCATGTTCATTTTTCTAATTCATAAAAAAACCATCAACAGTTTCTAAGTGTTAGAGATAATAACAAGCTGTGCATGATTTTCTAACGGTGATGTTTCTAACTTCATCATTAGAAATCGGGTAGACACAACTTTCTAAAAGTGCACTTAGCAATGATGGCTAGTTTTTATTAACAGTTAACCATCTGAAATTGTGCAAGAAGAGTTTGTGTTTATATATGTTTGTATAAATTAGGTTTTACATTACCGATGTGTTCTTGAGTAAAAGATGGCATTTCCAACTTGATTTTTTTTCTTCTTGGATCTTTTACTTCTAAAACATAATCAGTTTTAGTATCATTCACTTGTGTAAACATTTAAGCAATCACAGAATTAGTCCTGCAACAAATACATACACACTTCTGTGTTGTTTTTTTTGTTTTTTTTTTGTTTTTTTTATTGTTTTTCTTTTTTTTTTTTTTTTTTACAGCTTTAACAATAACAATAGGGCAAGGAGTTAATTTGGGCATTTTTATTTTTTGAAAGCGTGTTGAGATTTGCATAAAAATCAAAAATCAAAAAGAATTTACCTCTGGATGTACAAGCAAGACTTTGGCTAAATAGACTACCAACAGATTGAACAGCACCAGGTGAGGCTGTTTTTCAAGAACAGTACCAGCCTGTTGGACTGGAACAGCTGAAAGAAACAAACTGGGTTTGGCCATCGTTTGCTGACGAGCAACAAGATTAGGAGCCAGAGGAACAGAAAAGACCTCTTTTGAAGGATTAAAAACAACTTGCAGAGAAGGAGCAACATGAACAGGTTTGGCAACCACTTGCTTATGAGCAGGTTCAAGAAGAGCAGGTTCAAGAAGAGCAGGTTCAAGAAGAGCAGCTTCAGGAGGAGCATGGAAAACACGTGTGACAGCCATAAGATTATCTTGCTGTGAAGCAACATTAGACACTGTTTCCAGCAGAACAGAAAAGACCTCTTTTGAAGGACTGAAAGCAACTTGTTGAGCAGGAGCAGCAGAAACAGGTTTGGCAACCACTTGCTCACTAAAGTAAACTGGAGAAAGTTGTGCATGGTGTTCAATAAAATCCGGTTCATCAGGAAATAATGTTAATGCAAGAGGAGAACAAGCTGTGCCAACAGGAACAGCTAGAGTCTGATCTACATCCATACAAACAGCTTGTTCATTAGGAACTAGTTGTGCAAGAGCAGAGGATAGTTCAAGAACTGGACCAGCGATTGTTTGTTCAGAAGGAACAGACGAAACAGGAGTTGAGCTAGGTTCACACAAGAAATCTACAACATGTTCGTTGCTGTCCTCTAAAGGAGCATTGTTTTCTACAGCTGTCTACAGCTGGAGAAAATGGAACCACTGTGGTACAACCGAAAGTAGCAGCACATTCTTCAGAGTCAGAACCGGAGTCTGAATCTTCCTCAAAAATGTCCTCAACATCATGAAAACCGTACTCCTCTGCATTAGTTCGGAGCCAGTCCATCACATCCTTCTCCTCCTTTGGTGGTCTCTCAGACTTTTCAACAGTCAAAGACTCTATGACTCCGAAGGACTGTCCGATGCCCAGGGCAAAGCGCAACTCCTCTGCAGCGTTCCACTGGGACACATAAAAGCTATCCATTGTGTGTCTGCTGTGCTTCATGTAGAGTGTAGCAAACCGCTCGCGATCTTCTTTGCTGTTGTTGGCAAAGTAAGTGGCTATCGAACCGCGAATGCAAGTGGGAGTAAGACGCTTCATGGGAATGTTTACTTGGCTTTTTCTGAAGCAGGACGTCAGGCTAGAGGTGATAGCAGAGGAACCCATCTGGTAAACAGGCACTCTAGTTGCACCTAGTGTCACACCTTCGTCTTTGTTGGCTCTCACCGAAGGAAAAAGGGGCCTGTAGCAGTCGCTCAACTCCAAAACAGTCTTGGTGTCTGCAGCCATGTAGTGAGAGTCGTTGACAAGAAGGTCTCTGTATCTCAGCAAATAAATATCGATCAACACTTTCAAGTCGTTCGGCACTAGAATGTTTTTGGCTCCGTACTTGTATGCTGTTTTGTAGCGCTCTTGCACAATGCAATATCCACACTCACTCTTCTCAGCAGCCATGTAGTCTCTAATGTTTAAAAGAGCAATGTTAGATTTTCTTAAACTGTTAATTACAGTGACAGAGAGCAGAAGATGGTTTCGTAGAGACACAGCATTGTCTCTAGTCAGCGGAAGAGACGCCTTTCTAATCGATTCCACTAAGTCTCTTACGTATGCAGACTTGCCATATTCGGTCAGCAAACTGACATTGATGATGTTGATGCTTTTTCTTCTTTTCACAAGGCTCCTCCTCAAAGAACGAAAGGGCCTCAGCACTTTTCGCAACTCATCCACCTTGCAGCGCAAACGTCGGATGGCCTCATGAGAAAGTCCGAAATAGACGTTTCTGGCTTCACTGAAACGAAACAGGAGACAAAGGGAGACGAGGCGGTTGTACAACGTGTGACAAGACATGGCTTTTGTTTGGTCAAGTTCACTCAGCTTGGAATTGAGCTGAATTTTCTTAAAGTGCAAGGAGAAGTATCTATCCTCCAAAACATTGGAATTGGTGAGGGCGTTTGGGTGCAGCGTCAACGTGCTGTCACAACAAGTCAATATTTCCACAACTGCATTTTTGTAGATCTTTGCTTGTGACCAAGTGTTGTTGTTGGCTACCACAAGCCACTTTTCAAAGTCTCTGAAGAGCTCATCTGCTGACTGGTAATAAAAGTGAAAAGCATCTTTGTCCAGCTGAAACAAGAGTCTCTTTTCTTCGGTCAAGACATAGGAGCTGGAAACCAAGTGCTCTAAGGAATCGAAATCAGAGTCAAGGACGGATTCGGTGTTCAGCTCTTTGTTTTCTACAGAGGTGCATTGGTTTGCAGAAGGAGCCTCGGACGAACCAGCAACTGGTGAGGGCAAGCTTAAAAGAGGATCAGAGGAAAGAACCGGAGAAGAAAAAGAGGAGGAAGGCCCAGGAGCAGAGGATGCAGAGCCTGATGCAGACGCTTGTTCAGCTACTGGCTTAATACCAAAGAAGGCAGGTCGAATAAATTGAGGGACATAGAGCTTCTCGTTGTCGTATCGCTTTGCCTCTGCAATCTTTTGTTTGATCATCTTGGAATCGTAGAAATGAGTCTCTTTCAAGTGTATGTCCAGTCGGTCGTAATACTTCCAACATTGCAAACAGGGGTAAGGTTTTGGACAGCCGGACTTGCGTTCGAGACGAGCATGCTGAAACTTCCTGACCATTGCAGAGTAAAAGATGGAAGCTTCATCCAAAGTCCAAGAATGATCTTTTTTAGTCAAGTGTCTTTTAATGCTTGTGGACGAATGTTTGCACAAAGGCATCGGACAGCTAACAGCGTACCTCTTCTTGGTC
>NW_028324301.1:25542186-25576508 GCF_058129835.1 Hydra viridissima
CATTCTTGGACTTTGGATGAAGCTTCCATCTTTTACTCTGCAATGGTCAGAAGTTTCAGCATGCTCGTCTCGAACGCAAGTCCGGCTGTCCAAAACCTTACCCCTGTTTGCAATGTTGGAAGTATTACGACCGACTGGACATACACTTGAAAGAGACTCATTTCTACGATTCCAAGATGATCAAACAAAAGATTGCAGAGGCAAAGCGATACGACAACGAGAAGCTCTATGTCCCTCAATTTATTCGACCTGCCTTCTTTGGTATTAAGCCAGTAGCTGAACAAGCGTCTGCATCAGGCTCTGCATCCTCTGCTCCTGGGCCTTCCTCCTCTTTCTTCTCCGGTTCTTTCCTCTGATCCTCTTTTAAGCTTGCCCTCACCAGTTGCTGGTTCGTCCGAGGCTCCTTCTGCAAACCAATGCACCTCTGTAGAAAACAAAGAGCTGAACACCCGAATCCGTCCTTGACTCTGATTTCGATTCCTTAGAGCACTTGGTTTCCAGCTCCTATGTCTTGACCGAAGAAAAGAGACTCTTGTTTCAGCTGGACAAAGATGCTTTTCACTTTTATTACCAGTCAGCAGATGAGCTCTTCAGAGACTTTGAAAAGTGGCTTGTGGTAGCCAACAACAACACTTGGTCACAAGCAAAGATCTACAAAAATGCAGTTGTGGAAATATTGACTTGTTGTGACAGCACGTTGACGCTGCACCCAAACGCCCTCACCAATTCCAATGTTTTGGAGGATAGATCTTCTCCTTGCACTTTAAGAAAATTCAGCTCAATTCCAAGCTGAGTGAACTTGACCAAACAAAAGCCATGTCTTGTCACACGTTGTACAACCGCCTCGTCTCCCTTTGTCTCCTGTTTCGTTTCAGTGAAGCCAGAAACGTCTATTTCGGACTTTCTCATGAGGCCATCCGACGTTTGCGCTGCAAGGTGGATGAGTTGCGAAAAGTGCTGAGGCCCTTTCGTTCTTTGAGGAGGAGCCTTGTGAAAAGAAGAAAAAGCATCAACATCATCAATGTCAGTTTGCTGACCGAATATGGCAAGTCTGCATACGTAAGAGACTAAGTGGAATCGATTAGAAAGGCGTCTCTTCCGCTGACTGACAATGCTGTGTCTCTACGAAACCATCTTCTGCTCTCTGTCACTGTAATTAACAGTTTAAGAAAATCTAACATTGCTCTTTTAAACATTAGAGACTACATGGCTGCTGAGAAGAGTGAGTGTGGATATTGCATTGTGCAAGAGCGCTACAAAACAGCATACAAGTACGGAGCCAAAAACATTCTAGTGCCGAACGACTTGAAAGTGTTGATCGATATTTATTTGCTGAGATACAGAGACCTTCTTGTCAACGACTCTCACTACATGGCTGCAGACACCAAGACTGTTTTGGAGTTGAGCGACTGCTACAGGCCCCTTTTTCCTTCGGTGAGAGCCAACAAAGACGAAGGTGTGACACTAGGTGCAACTAGAGTGCCTGTTTACCAGATGGGTTCCTCTGCTATCACCTCTAGCCTGACGTCCTGCTTCAGAAAAAGCCACATAAACATTCCCATGAAGCGTCTTACTCCCACTTGCATTCGCGGTTCGATAGCCACTTACTTTGCCAACAACAGCAAAGAAGATCGCGAGCGGTTTTCTACACTCTACATGAAGCACAGCAGACACACAATGGATAGCTTTTATGTGTCCCAGTGGAACGCTGCAGAGGAGTTGCGCTTTGCCCTGGGCATCGGACAGTCCTTCGGAGTCATAGAGTCTTTGACTGTTGAAAAGTCTGAGAGACCACCAAAGGAGGAGAAGGATGTGATGGACTCACTCGACGAACTAATGCAGAGGAGTACGGTTTTCATGATGTTGAGGACATTTTTGAGGAAGATTCAGACTCCGGTTCTGACTCTGAAGAATGTGCTGCTACTTTCGGTTGTACCACAGTGGTTCCATTTTCTCCAGCTGTAGAAAACAATGCTCCTTTAGAGGACAGCAACGAACATGTTGTAGATTTCTTGTGTGAACCTAGCTCAACTCCTGTTTCGTCTGTTCCTTCTGAACAAACAATCGCTGGTCCAGTTCTTGAACTATCCTCTGCTCTTGCACAACTAGTTCCTTAATGAACAAGCTGTTTGTATGGATGTAGATCAGACTCTAGCTGTTCCTGTTGGCACAGCTTGTTCTCCTCTTGCATTAACATTATTTCCTGATGAACCGGATTTTATTGAACACCATGCACAACTTTCTCCAGTTTACTTTAGTGAGCAAGTGGTTGCCAAACCTGTTTCTGCTGCTCCTGCTCAACAAGTTGCTTTCAGTCCTTCAAAAGAGGTCTTTTCTGTTCTGCTGGAAACAGTGTCTAATGTTGCTTCACAGCAAGATAATCTTATGGCTGTCACACGTGTTTTCCATGCTCCTCCTGAAGCTGCTCTTCTTGAACCTGCTCTTCTTGAACCTGCTCTTCTTGAACCTGCTCATAAGCAAGTGGTTGCCAAACCTGTTCATGTTGCTCCTTCTCTGCAAGTTGTTTTTAATCCTTCAAAAGAGGTCTTTTCTGTTCCCTCTGGCTCCTAATCTTGTTGCTCGTCAGCAAACGATGGCCAAACCCAGTTTGTTTTCTTTCAGCTGTTCCAGTCCAACAGGCTGGTACTGTTCTTGAAAAACAGCCCTCACCTGGTGCTGTTCAATCTGTTGGTAGTCTATTTAGCCAAAGTCTTGCTTGTACATCCAGAGGTAAATTCTTTTTGATTTTTGATTTTTATGCAAATCTCAACACGCTTTCAAAAAATAAAAATGCCCAAATTAACTCCTTGCCCTATTGTTATTGTTAAAGCTGTAAAAAAAAAAAAAAAAAAAAGAAAAACAATAAAAAAAACAAAAAAAAAAACAAAAAAAACAACACAGAAGTGTGTATGTATTTGTTGCAGGACTAATTCTGTGATTGCTTAAATGTTTACACAAGTGAATGATACTAAAACTGATTATGTTTTAGAAGTAAAAGATCCAAGAAGAAAAAAAATCAAGTTGGAAATGCCATCTTTTACTCAAGAACACATCGGTAATGTAAAACCTAATTTATACAAACATATATAAACACAAACCTCTTCTTGCACAATTTCAGATGGTTAACTGTTAATAAAAACTAGCCATCATTGCTAAGTGCACTTTTAGAAAGTTGTGTTTACCCGATTTCTAATGATGAAGTTAGAAACATCACCGTTAGAAATCATGCACAGCTTGTTATTATCTCTAACACTTAGAAACTGTTGATGGTTTTTTTATGAATTAGAAAAATGAACATGGTTTTATTTTATTCAGGATCAACTCAGCCAACCAAAGGAAAACAAAGCAGAAGTTAGCCAATGCCAATTAGGTAATCTTTCAAAAACCAGTTATTGCTATCAGTGCAAACAATAAGGTCGACAAAAAAACAAATAAAAAAACAAAATTAATCTTGTCATGCTTCAGAACCAAATGAATATTCGATTTAATCTCTTTGTGTTATGACTTGAGTTTGTAAAATTTTAGATGAAATAGTTGAAAAGCTGAATGCTTGCCCTGGCCACAACGAATGGTTCAACACCAGAAGTTTTCCTCGATGTGCAGCTTTAGTGTTGGCATACATCTTGCAAGACGTGTTTACAATATCACTTTCAAGTTGCTCGTACAAAGATTACCTTGGCATCTTGGCAAATCATAGCAGTGACAAGCTCATTCATGTCTTGCAAAAGTACTCCTACCGAAGCCATATTAAAGACAAAATTAAAAACATGAAGCTAAAAATTCAAAAAGAGGGTAGTTTAGAAAAGTTTGTTCAATATGGCAATATAGTGAGACCATTTATGTAGTTTAGAAAAGTTTGTTCAGTTTGGCAATAAAGATGGGCCTTTTGTGTAGTTTGTTTTCTCTATGCTTTTGCAAATATATTTATCTGTTTCGCTAAATACATAATAAACAAGAAGTTCTGTTAAACTGTTCTCACATTTCTTATTTAAAGATAGTTCAAACTTTTTTTATCTTTAAAAAAAAAAAAAGTCGTTTTGTTATTCTGTAACACTTTTAATAGAGTTGCATTTAGAATTACTTCTGATGTTTTTAAGAGTTTGTTAAAAAGCAAATTAATATTTTCTGTGATGTTAAACTGCATAAGTGAAATTTAAAAAAGGAAAACTGCTCCAACCATTTTTAAAAAGAAATCAAAAAGTTCCTTATTTTAAAAGATCTAGACATCCATTTCTTCTTCAGCAAAATAGCGAGGCTTTTTTTATGAACTCTTACTCTCTATTTTTTCATATATTTACACAAAGGATTTTATTAAGTTCAATGTAAACATACATAGAAGTATATTATGTTTTTTTTTTTGTTTGTTTTTTTTTATGGTGTCTAACTTTTGTTTCACTTCTATTTTATTTTACGTTTATCTTGTATTTTATCATGCCTTATTGGTTTTTGCGTTTGTGATGTCAAGCTGCGTAAGCTAAACTTAAAAGAGGAAAACTACGCTAACTTTTCTTTGAAAAAATATTCAAAAAGTACCTTAAAAGAGAAAGCACACGAATTTAAAAAGTTGTATCTTGCCATCCAATTCTTCTTCTGCAAAGTAGTGAGGCTTTTGCTCTCTAATTTATCTCTATTTACGCAAAGGGTTTTATTTCAATGTAAACACGTATAAAAGAATACTTTGTTAAAAATAATGTTAAAGGAGTTGCGTAAAAAAAACGTCTGAATAAACTTTCTTTACAAAAAAAAACAACTAAGAAACAAGCGCGCCTAAGAAAAACCAGATCGCGATTCACTAAGTCAATAGACGAAAGAAACAAACTTTAAAAAGTCTTTCTAGACAACAAATTCTATTTTTGGCAATGCAGTTTTTGTATTTATGCAACCTATCTTTTGTTTCACTTCTACTTTATTTTACGTTTACCTTGTATTTTGTCTTGCCTTTTTGCGTTTTGTGATGTCAAGCTACATAATCTAAACTTAAAAGAGGAAAACTAGGCTAGTAGAATATTATGTTGTTGGTTTTATATGCAGCCTAACTTTAGTTTCATCTATATTTTGTTTTGCGTTTATCTTATATTTTATCTTGTCTTTTTGAGTTTTGTGTTTTGTGATGTCAAGCTACATAAGCTAAACTTTAAAGACCTTTTTTTTGAAAAACTATTCAAAAACTACCTTTAACAAAGTAGCGAGGCTTTTTATGCACTTTTACTCTCTAACATACCTATATTTGCGCAGAGGATTTTATTTAACTCAATGTAAACATACATAGAAAAATATTGTTACCCGTTTATTTTATGCAGCCTAACTTTAGCTTCATCTGTATTTTATTTTACGTTTATCTTATATTTTATTTTGTCTTTTTGAGTTTTGTGCTTTGTGATGTCAAGCTACATAAGCTAATGTTAAAAGAGGAAAACTACGCTAACCTTTTTTTGAAAAACTATTCAAAAACAACCTTTAACAAAGTAGCGAGGCTTTTTATGCACTTTTACTCTCTAACATACCTATATTTGCGCAGAGGATTTTATATAACTCAATGTAAACATACATAGAAAAATATTGTTACCCGTTTATTTCATGCAGCCTAACTTTAGCTTCATCTACATTTTATTTTACGTTTATCTTATATTTTATTTTGTCTTTTTGAGTTTTGTGTTTTGTGATGTCAAGCTACATAAGCTAATGTTAAAAGAGGAAAGCTACGCTAACCTTTCTTTGAAAAACTGTTCAAAAACTACCTTAGACATAATCTAGATTTAAAAGAGGAAGACTACGCTATTTTTGCTTTGAAAAAACTTTCGAAAACCACCTTAATCGATAGAGATAGCACACGATTTTAAAATGTTGTATCTAGTGATCCACTTCTTTTACACCAAAGTAGCGAGGCTTTCTATGCACTTTTACTCTCTAACATAGCTATTTTTGCGCAAACGATTTTATTTATTTCAATTTAAACATGCCTAGTAGATTATTATGTTGTTGGTTTTTTATGCAGCCTAACTTTAGTTTCATCTATATTTTATTTTGCGTTTATCTTATATTTTATCTTGTCTTTTTGAGTTTTATATTTTGTGATGTCAAGCTACATAAGCTAAACTTTAAAGAGGAAATTTACGCTAACCTGTCTTTGAAAAACTATTCAAAAACTACCTTTAACAAAGTAGCGAGGCTTTTTATGCCTTTTTACTCTCTAGCATACCTATATTTGCGCAGAGGGTTTTATTTAATTCAACTTAAACATACCTGTTAGATTATTATGTTGTTGGTTTTTTATGCAGTCTAACTTAAGCTACATCTATTTTTCATTTTACGTTTGTCTTATATTTTATTTTATCTTTTTGTGTTCTGTGATGTCAAGCTACATAAGCTAATGTTAAAAGAGGAAAGCTACGCTAACCTTTCTTTGAAAAACTATTCGAAATCTATTTTTGAGATAATCTAGATTTAAAAGAGGAACACTACGCTAATTTTGCTTTGAAAAAACTCTCGAAAACTACCTTATTCGATAGAGATAGCACACAAGTTTAAAAAAGTGTATCTAGTCATCCACTTCTTCTACAGCAAAGTAGCGAGGCTTTCTATGCACTTTTACTCTCTAACATTATGCATTTTACTCTCTATTTTTGCGCAAAGGGTTTTATTTAATTCAATTTAAACATGCCTAGTAGATATTTTATGTTGTTGGTTTTTTATGCAGCCTAACTTTAGCTACATCTATTTGTCTTATATTTTATTTTATGTTTTTGTGTTCTGTGATGTCAAGCTACATAAGCTAATGTTAAAAGAGGAAAGCTACGCTAACTTTTCTTTGAAAAACTATTCAAAATCTACCTTTGAGATAATCTAGATTTAAAAGAGGAACACTACGCTAATTTTGCTTTGAAAAAACATTCGAAAACTACCTTATATTTTATCTTGCCTTTGTTAGTTTTGTGTTTTATTATGTCAAGCTTCATAATCTAATCTTAAAAGAGGAAAACTGCGCTAACTTTCCATTGAAAAAGTACTCAAAAAGGACCTAAATCGATATAGATAGCTCACGATTTTAAAAAGTTGCATATAGTCATCTTCTTCAGCAAAGTATCGAGGCTTTTTATGGATTTTTACTGTCTAACTTTCCCATATTTGCGCAAAGGAATTTATTTAGTTCAACTTAAACATGCCTAGTAGATAATTATGTTGTTTGTTTATTATGCAGTGTAAACTTTGTTTCATCTATATTTTACGTTTATCTTATATTTTATTTTGTCTTTTTGAGCTTTGTGTTTTGTGATGTCAAGCTACATAATCTAAACATAAAAGAGGAAAACTACGCTAACCTTTCTTTGAAAAACTATTCAAAATCTACCTTTAACAAAGTTGCGAGGCTTTTAATGCTTTTTTACTAACATACCTATATTTGCGCAAAGGATTTTATATAATTCAATTTAAACATGCCTAGTAGATTATTATGTTGTTAGTTTTTTATGCAGCTTATCTTTAGTTTCATTTATATTATGTTTTAGGTTTATCTTATATTTTATCTTATCTTTTTGAGTTTTGTGTTTTGTGATGCCAAGAATTTTAAGCTAAACTTAAAAGAGGAATGCTACGCTAACCTTTCTTTGAAAATCTATTCATAAACTACCCTAGACAAAAGCTAGATTTAAAAGAGGAAAACTACGCTATTTTTGCTTTGAAAAAACTTTCGAAAACCACCTTAATCGATAGAGATAGCACACAATTTTAAAAAGTTGCATATAGTCATCCACTTCTTCTGCAGCAAAGTAGCGATGCTTTTTATGCACTTTTTCTCACTAGTTTGCTTATATTTACGCAAAGGAATTCATTTAATTCAATCCAAGCATATATAGAAGATTATTATGCTATGATTTTTTTTTTCTTTTATGCAGCCTAACAATTATTTCACCTATATTTTATTTTACGATTAACTTTTATCTTACTTTTCTTTTTTGAGTTTTGTGTTTTGTGATATCAAGCTACATAAACTAAACTTTAAAGAGGAAAACTACGCTAACCTTTCTTTGAAAAACTATTCAAAAACTACCTTTAACAAAGTAGCGAGGCTTTTTCTCTCTAACATACCTATATTTGCGCATAGGATTTTATTTAATTTAATGTAAACATACCTAGTAGATTATTATGTTGTTGGTTTTTTATGCAGTCTAACTTTAGCTTCATCTGTATTTTATTTCACGTTTATCTTATATTTTATTTTGTCTTTTTGAGCTTTGTGTTTTGTGATGTCAAGCTACATAAGCTAAACTTAAAAGAGGAAAGCTACGCTAACCTTTCTTTGAAAAACTATTCAAAATCTACCTTTGAGATAATCTAAATTTAAAAGAGGAACACTGCGCTATTTTTGCTTTGAAAAAACTTTCGAAAACTACCTTATTCGATAGAGACAGCACACAAATTTAAAAGTTTGTATCTAGTCATCCACTTCTTCTACAGCAATGTAGCGAGGCTTTTTATGCACTTTTACTCTCTAACATACCTATATTTGCGCAAAGGATTTTATTTAACTCAATGTAAATATACATAGAAGAGTATTGTTACCCGTTTATTTTATGCAGCCTAACTTTAATTTCATCTATATTTTATATTGCGTTTACCTTATATTTTGTCTTGCCTTTGTTAGTTTTGTGTTTTGTTATGTCAAGCTTCATGATCCAATCTTAAAAGAGGAAAACTGCGCTAACTTCTCATTGAAAAAGTACTCAAAAAGGACCTAAATCGATATAGATAGCTCACGATTTTAAAAAGTTGCATATAGTCATCTTCTTCTTCAGCAAAGTATCGAGGCTTTTTATGGACTTTTAATCTCTTATTTACCCAAATTTGCGCAAAGGACTTTACTTAATTCAACTTAAACATGTCTAGTAGATTATTAAGTTGTTTGTTTTTTATGCAGCCTAACTTTAGTTTCATTTATATTTTATTTTACGTTTATCTGATATTTTATCTTGTCTTTTTGTGTGTTGTTTTGTCAAGCTACATAAGCTAAACTTAAAAGTGGAAAACTACGCTAACCTTTCTTTGAAAATCTATTCAAAAACTGCCTTAGACATAAGGTAGATTTAAAAGAGGAAGACTGCGCTATTTTTGCTTTAAAAAAACTTTCGAAAAATACCTTAATCCATCGAGGTAGTACACGAATTTACAAAGTTGTATCTAGTCATCCACTTCTTCTATAGCAAAGTAGCGAGGCTTTTTATGCACTTTTGAGTTCTAATTTATCTCTGTTTACGCAAATGGTTTTTGTTTATTTCTGTGTAATGATATACAAAAGAGTATTTTGTTAAAGATTATGCTGCAGGAGCTGCGTAAAAAAACTCTGGTGACCTTTCCTTAAGAAAAAAGCAACTGAGAGGCATGTGCGCTTTAGAAAATTCAAATCGCGATTCACCAAATTAAAAGACGAAAAGAACGAACTTTAAAAGCTCTTACTAGACGTTTGTGTTTATGATAGGCAATGCAGTTTTAGATTTTATGCAGCCTAACATTTGTTTCATCTATATCTTATTTTACGTTTATCTTATACTTTATCTTGCCTTTTTGAGTTTAGTATTTTGTGATGTCATGCTAAATAAGCTAAACTTTGCTAATTTTTATTTGAAAAAATATTCAAAAACTACCTGAATTATAAAGCTAGATCTAAAGGAGGAAAACTACGCTAACTTTTCTTTAAAAAAATATTTAAAAACTACCTTAAACATAAGCTATATCCAAAAGAGGAAAACTATGCTAACTTTTCTTTGAAAAAATACTCAAAAACTACCTTAAACATAAGCTAGATCTAAAAGAGGAAAACTACGCTAACTTTTCTTTGAAAAAATACTCAAAAACTACCTTAAACATAAGCTAGATCTAAAAGAGGAAACCTACGCTAACTTTTCTTTGAAAAAATATTCGAAAACTACCTTTAAACATGATTTAGATTTAATAGATGAAAACTACGCTAACATTTCTTTGAAAAAACATTCAAAAACTACCTTTAAACATGATTTAAATTTAAAAAAGGAAAACTACGCTAACATTTCTTTGAAAAAATATTCAAAAAGTACCTTAATCGAAAGAGATAGCACGCGAAATTAAAAAGTTGCATCTAGTCATCCGTTTCTTCTTCATCAAAGTAGCGAGGCGTTTATGCACTTTTTATTCTCTAATTTATCTCTATTTACGCAAATGGCTTTTGTTTATTTCAATGTAAAACTTTTCAAAAGAGTATTTTGTTAAAGATTATGCTGCAGGAGCTGTGTAAGATAACTCTGGTGACCTTTCTTTAAGAAAAAGCAACTAAAGTAGATGTGCGCCTAAGAGAATCCAAATTGCGATTCACTAAATTAAAAGACATATACAACAAACTTTAAAAGTGAAACTATTTTTACAAGCGTATTTGGTAAAGATGAAATGTTCTTATGACATTTTAACGTTACGAAAAGGATTTTCTTCAGTTCAAATATTTATTACAATTTAAAGTGTTAAATAATGTTACAGAAACGACCTAAAACGCCTGTTGTATTAATTTAAACGAACAAAATAGATAAAAAAAAAAGAAAAACTATCATTAAAAAAAAAAAAGAAAAAAAGAAAAGAAATAGAAGTTGAGGAAAAATAAAAATAAGAACTTCTAACAAAGAGCTCTTCTTTTTATTTTTCAGATTTTAGATGCTTAATTCCTTGAATGAAAAGTTGAACTGATGACCCACTACTAAGGTTGTTCCTAGCCTTCCGTTCTCAAACTAGGCCATTCTGAGAGGCTGTTTGATTAAGTACCGTTGATAGTAGTATCGCACGTAAGAGACTTCTAAAACTCTGATTATTAATTCCTTGAATGAAGAGATGACTTCATACTCACTAACGAGGTTGTTCTTAGCCATCCGTTCTTAAACTAAGCAAAACAGTGAAGTTGTTTGATTAAGTATCACAGTTTGCTGATTTGCACATGCACCATTGCCGAAACTGTGATGCTTGGTTCCTTGATTGGATTGAAGAAGCTCATCACCATGCTTTTTACAAGCTGTCCGTTGTTATGTTTTGCAATTCAGTGGTTCTGTTTTGCAATTCATTTTCTGTTTGTTTAAGTATCATCGATGGTGGTGTCGTGCATGCAAACTTTCCGAAACTCTGATGCTTGTTTTTCTTGAATGGAGAGATGAGCTTATACTTTAGGTGACTTTTAAAACTGCAGTAATTAGTGCCTCGAATGGAAAAACGAACTCATTCTTTACAGACCAAGGTTGTTCCTGGCCATCCGTTAACATACTAGGCAACAGTACAGCGAAGCTGTTTGTTTTACAAGCTTTTGTCGTTTCGAGAAATCACTACATTAAGCATTCGATGGTGATACACGACTGATGGCCAGGTTCTGATTTTCGAATGAAAAGAAGAGTCGCATCCGACCACCGGTCGGCTTTCGACGCAAAACAGCTGTACACACTCGTCCAACGTCCAGTGACTAACTGTTGCAACGAGAAAGTTAGCTTTATTTGTCGTGCAGATTGTCCGCTTTGACGTAAAATGCTAGAAATTTGCTGAACGCTCGGTTTGCGCCGCCCAAGAGTCATTCTGTTTCTGCGTTGCCAGCGTCTGTCGGCTAAATACAACTGTAGACTCCGCGCAAGCTTTTTCACCGCAAAAGTTGTACAGAGCCACACCGAAGGCTAAAATCGACTTTAAGGTCGAAGGTTAAAATCGACCCTAGAGCTTTGAAAACGACGTCACGAAATTTTCAAGTACATCATCGAAGAAAATTACGGCGGCCAGATGCGACTCTTAGTACTAACTCTTCTAATCTTAGTACGTTAAGCATTCCAGTCGAGAGATCAGACGTTTTTTCGTCACCTAAGAGACCGGCCGATCCGTTTGCGACGCTGCGGAAAGAAAGAAGATGGCAAACCACAGGGTTGTTACCGTAACAAACCTCCGTGAGTACCTCCATCTCGAATGGCTTTTGGGGAAACGTTCGTTTTAAACTCAAAGGGATGGTTGTTAAAGCTCACAAAAGCCTGGTTAACGATTTTCTAACGGCAGAGACCGTGTTTACAATGGATGCAGGCCGTTTGCCCGAGCCCAAAGCGCAAGACCTTTCGGAGAACTCCTCTAGGTCGATGCAACGAAACTACTAGACGCGTGCACCTAGCGGCACGTTACAACCGAAGGACGCCCCTCGTGGACACTATACGAACGCAATTTTTCATTGTCCCCAGGCTTCCAAACCGTAACCTCATCCCCCTCCAATCCTAACCCCGTAATTCTCTTACTCCTTCCCCCCCCCCCCCCCCCACCCCTACCCCTCTTAAAAAAAAAAAAAAAAAAAGATAAAGAAAAAAAGAAAAAAGTTTCCTTCTCTCTTTTTTTCTAGCTTTTAGCCGGCCCTCCGCTAGAAGGGAATAGGGAGTAACGAAGGTTTGACATCAAAGTAGCGTTTCGTATAAGATTTGCTTGGCAAAATTTGACAATTTTTATAAAAGCCAAGCACTAGTTCAAACTGGAGATAATAAAACGAAATCGAATGATCTCACTTCTCAAACCACTGAGCTGCCATTGGTCGGCAGTTTCATGTTTGGAGACTATTGAGCTGCCATTGGTCGGCTGTTTAATCGTTGCGATTGGTCGGCAGTTTTATCGTTGGAGACCATTGAGAGATATAAAAGGCACTTTTTTTTTTTTTGAGCACAACATTAAACGCTATATCGTTAGATCTTGTTATAAAGGCACCCTTAAAATGCCGAATTGAAAAAAAAAAACAAAAACAAAAACAAACAGAAAAAAAAAATGAAATCGAAACGGGCATTCTTTTAAGCATAACGTTAAAAGCTAAATCGTTAGAGGTTTTATTAAGAAGGCACCTTTAGAATGCAAAAGACAAAAACGGAAAGTTTTGCTTTCCTGGCCACAAGCGATAAAATTGTTAGTAAAACGCACTCTAGCATTCTCACGTTCCAGACGTGACCAATGTTCGAGTAATCGAACAGGTCCGCTCAACCGTGAATGAAAGCGGAACTAACACACACTACCAACTAGTCACTGTGTTGGTCTGCTGAAATTACAACAGTCCATGAAAAGTATCTCGTAGAAAAGTCCTAATTTTGGATCATGGGCGGGCTGCTCAAATGAGCACTCTGCCCAATTGAAACAAAGGAAAAAAAAAAAAAAAAAAAGAAAAAAGAAACCGAAACGGGCATTCTTTTGAGCATAACGTTAAAAGCTAAATCGTTAGATGTTTTATTAAAAAGGCACCTTTAGAATGCGATGTCCTCAAATATTTTCCTCGATATTTTAATAAGTAAACAAAAACAAAACTAAGTCTTGCAACTGGCGAAAACTTTCAATAAGCAAACAAAGCAACAACTTTCCTTTCGAGTTTTTTACATTTTAAACAAAAGACAAACAAAGAAAAAAAAAACAAACAAAAACAAAAACAAAAAAACAAAACAAAAACAAAACAGAAAAGGGAGAATGAGTGAGTCGACTGATTTCGCTCAACTGTCTTAAACGAGAAGTCATAAACGTTTGCTTGTGCCAGCAAGTTGCAAATTAAGTTGTTAATGAGCTGCACCGCAAAAACTTAACCCACAGTTTATTAAGCATATTAAGCCTTTGCTGACATGTTAAGACATTTTAAGCCTTTGCTATTATCATGAGGCTTTTTTGCTCCACGAGCCAAAAAAGTACGCTAGAGTTGTTGACAAACTGCATCGCGGTCGAAAAGTGTAATTACGCCAACACTTTTATCCGTTTAAGCATTTCGTTTTCGCACGAACAACAATTAAAGCAGCTCGTTGAGCTTAACGACGTTCGTATTTTTTTTCGAAGCCAAAACTTCGGCTATAAGTAGAGTGAAGAGGCACTTCGAAAAACAACAAAGCTGTTCGCAGTCGATAGCAACGAGCGACAACATCTCTGCGAGTCTGGCATCAAGGTAAACATTTTTTTTTACATTTTCATTTGTTAGTGCCACTTTTGTGTACATTATGTATTCAAAAATTTCTTGCTGACGCTAGATTTTTCGTTTTCAATGAACAACAGTTGCAACCTCTAGTCGTTTGCTAAAACAGCTTGCTAGGACAACCAAATCAATCATATGTTGTGAAAATTTCTTTTTGTTCAACTGACTAAGGAAGATCGAGCGAACGCTTTTTTTTTTTATAACTTGTTTGTATCATATTGCTATTAAGAAAACAGCGTTGTGTATACTAAACGTGACATAATTGGCAATTATCCGTAACTAAAAATAAGATAGAAATTACAAACTTGATACCATATTTTAATTACTCTAACAAAACTAGACGTCATCGCGTGAGAAAATAAATGTTTATGACACATAACCTATTTTTTTGTTTTTTTTTTTCTTCTCTTTTTTCCTTTTAATCTCCTTTCTTTCGTCCAAAAAGCGTTTTGATTTTTGCCTCGCCACAAGCGATGAAATCGATAAAAAAACCTGCTCGGACATTCTCAATTCTCAACAACAAAAGCAATCAAAGTTCTAGCTCTCGAGCACGTGCGCCAACAGGTTGATGAAACCGTTCAAATATGCTCGATCGCTAGAATTTAAAAAAAAAAAAAGAAGCAAACCAGAAACAAACCAAAATAAAAAAAAAACAAAAACAAAAATGGACATCTTTAGAACGCTTAAATTTTATAAAATATTTTCCTCTGCGTTTTTAACCAGCTAAACTGTCGTAAAGTTTTTTCGGTGCAGTTCATTTAAAAAACTTAGTTTTCAACTTTTAAACGTTTTAGACTTCTCGTTTAAGGCAGTCGAAAGAAATGAGTCGACTTGCTCTCTCTCTCCCTTTTCGGTTTTGTTTTTGTTTACTTGTTTTTGTTTTTTCTTCGTTTGCCTTCGTTTGCCTTTGTTTGCCTTTGTTTGCTTTTGGAAAAGTTGTCGCCATGCGAGACTTAGTTTTTTTTTGGCTCAATTTGTGATTAAGTGAAGTTCTAGTCTTGAAAGTGTGCAAAGTGTGGGCCAATCTGGTGGCTGGAGTGATGACACGTGAATGCTGGAAATTCCAGACTTTGAGCGGATTCAGCGTACATAGAAAGAAAATGTAACATTCACGTGGGTCTCTCCTAAGCTTGCCATTGGTCGGTCTGCTGGCCTTAAGTACCCCCCCCCCCCCCCTCAACGTCACGTTTGCTCAACTTTCTCGGTCTTTGGCGCCCAAAGAAAGCTCGAGGAAGGATAAAAATGGCGAGGTTTCGGTACTGCGTTTTCTGTTTTTCCTATTTGTTTTTGTTTGTTTGTTTGTTTCGTTTGTTTGTTTATTTATTTAATCGTTTTTTTGTTTGTTTCGTTCGTTTGTTTGTTTGTTTCGTTTGCTTCGTTTGTTTTGTGATGTTTTGTTTTCCCTTCTTGATGGCACAAAACAGAAGCAAACAAGACTTTCGGTTATATTCGGTTATATTCGGTTCAATAAAAGTTTGTTGGTTTCTGCACAACAACAACAACAACAACAAAAGTCCCTCTGTCCCTCAAAAGCAGTTTCTCCTCTGTCCTAAAGAAGAGCCTCTTTGTAATCGATCTTGTCTGAATGCAGCTCTCCTTTTGCCTACAGGTTTTTATTCCAACCCTTTTGTTGTTGTTAGTGCCATGTTGTTGTTATTGTTATACTCTGTAAAAGCAGTTGTTGCTGTTGTACTTGTTTGTTGTTTCTAAAGACACTGTTGTTGCTGCTGTTAGCGCTGTTAGTAATCACCCACTTGGCTTGTATTTTTGTTTCTTGTTTTTGTTTTTTGTTTTATTTATAAACACTCTCTGAGTAAGTGATGCTGTTGCTGTTGTTGTTGTTACAGTTGCAATGAGTGTTTGTTAATGTTCCCCCACTTGGCTTGTTTATAATCTATTTTATTTTATCAACACTCTCTGAGTCAGTGATGGTGTTGCTGTTGCTGTTGTCGTTATTATGCTTGCAATGGGAGTTGTTACTGTTCACCCACTTTGCTTGTTTTGTTTTTGTTTCTTTATTTTATCAACACCCTTTGAGCCAGTGATGCTGTTGCTGTTGTTGTTGTTATAGTTGCAATGAGTGTTGTTAATGTTCACCCACTTTGCTTGTGTTTTTGTTTTTGTTTATCAACACCCTTTGTGTCAGTGATGCTGTTGCTGTTGTTCTTATTACAGTTGCAATGAGTGTTTGTTAATGTTCACCAACTTGGCTTGTTTATAATCTATTTTGTTTTATCAACACTCTCTGAGTCAGTGATGCTGATGCTGTTGTTGTTATTGTGCTTGCAATAAGTGTTGTTAATGTTCACCCACTTTGCTTGTTTTGTTTGTGCTTTTGTTTTTCTTTATCAACACCCTTTGAGTCACTGATGCTGTTGCTGTTGGTGTTATTATAGTTGCAATGAGTGTTAATGTTCACCCACTTTGCTTGCTTTATTTGTTTGTTGCTTTTTTTTTTATCAACACCCTGCGAGTTAGTGATGCTGTTGCTGCTTTTGTCATTTTACTTGTATTTATAGTTGTTACTGTTCAGCCACTTTGCTTGTTTTTTAATCTGTTTTATTTTATCACCACACTCTGAGTCAGTGATGATGTTGCTGATGCTGTTGTTGTTATTTTACTTGCAATGATAGCTGTTACTGTTCAGCCACTTTGCTTGTTTTGTTTGTTTGTTTGTTTGTTTTTTTTATCAATATCCTCTGAGCAAGTGATGCTGTTGCTGTTGTTGTTGTTATAGTTGCAATGAGTGTTTGTTAATGTTCACAAACTTGGCATGTTTATAATCTATTTTATTTTATCAACACTCTCTGAGTCAGTGATGCTGATGCTGTTGTTGTTATTATGCTTGCAATAAGTGTTGTTAATGTTCACCCACTCTGCTTGTTTTGTTTGTGCCTTTGTTTTTGTTTATCAACACCCTTTGAGTCACTGATGCTGTTGCTGTTGGTGTTATTATAGTTGCAATGAGTGTTAATGTTCACCCACTTTGCTTGCTTTGTTTGTTTGTTGCTTTTTTTTTTATCAACACCCTGCGAGTTAGTGATGCTGTTGCTGCTTTTGTCATTTTACTTGTATTTATAGTTGTTACTGTTCAGCCACTTTGCTTGTTTTTTAATCTGTTTTATTTTATCACCACTCTCTGAGTCAGTGATGATGTTGCTGATGCTGTTGTTGTTATTTTACTTGCAATGATAGCTGTTACTGTTCAGCCACTTTGCTTGTTTTGTTTGTTTGTTTGTTTGTTTTTTTTATCAATATCCTCTGAGCAAGTGATGCTGTTGCTGTTGTTGTTGTTTTAGTTGCAATGAGTGTTTGTTAATGTTCCCCCACTTGGCTTGTACTTCTGTTTTCTGTTTTGTTTTGTTTTTGTTTTTTTTGTTGTTTTTTTTCTCAACACTCTCTGAGTAAGTGATGCTGTTGCTGTAGTCGTTGTTATAGTTGCAATGAGTGTTTGTTAATGTTCACAAACTTGGCATGTTTATAATCTATTTTATTTTATCAACACTCTCTGAGTCAGAGATGCTGATGCTGTTGTTGTTATTATGCTTGCAATAAGTGTTGTTAATGTTCCCCCACTCTGCTTGTTTTGTTTGTGCCTTTGTTTTTGTTTATCAACACCCTTTGAGTCACTGATGCTGTTGCTGTTGGTGTTATTATAGTTGCAATGAGTGTTAATGTTCACCCACTTTGCTTGCTTTGTTTGTTTGTTGCTTTTTTTTTTTATCAACACCCTGCGAGTTAGTGATGCTGTTGCTGCTTTTGTCATTTTACTTGTATTTATAGTTGTTACTGTTTAGCCACTTTGCTTGTTTTTTAATCTGTTTTATTTTATCACCACTCTCTGAGTCAGTGATGATGTTGCTGATGCTGTTGTTGTTATTTTACTTGCAATGATAGCTGTTACTGTTCAGCCACTTTGCTTGTTTTTTTTTGTTTTTGTTTTGTTTGTTTGTTTGTTTGTTTTTTTATATATCCTCTGAGTTAGTGATGCTGTTGCTGATGCTGTTGTTGTTATTATGCTTTCAATGAGAGCTGTTACTGTTCACCCACTTTGTTTGTTTATAATCTGTTTTATTTTATCAACACTCTCTGAGTCAGTGATGCTGATGCTGATGCTGTTGTTGTTATTATGCTTGCAGTGAGAGTTGTTACTGTTCACCCACTTTGCTTGCTTATTGTCTATTTTATTTTGTCAACACTCTCTGAGTCAGTGATGCTGATGCTGATGCTGTTGTTGTTATTATGCTTGCAATGAGAGTTGTTACTGTTCACACCAATTTGCTTGTTTTGTTTTTTTATTTGTTTTTTTGTTTGTTTTTGTTTTGCTTGTTTTTTTTTATCAATACCCTCTGAGTCAGTGATGCTGTTGCTGTTGTTGTTGTTGTTATAGTTGCAATGAGTGTTTGTTAATGTTCCCCCACTTGGCTTGTACTTTTGTTTTCTTTTTTGTTATGTCAACACTCTCTGAGTCAGTGATGCTGATGCTGTTGTTATTATGCTTGCAATGAGAGTTGTTACTGTTGTAGTTATGTCTGTCATTTGTCCTTGTTAGCAAGTTCTATTTGCCCTCTCTTGCCTTTTTTCAACACAGTTTCTTTCTTTGAGTCATATGGTTGCGAGATCCTCTCAAACTCCATCTCTTTATTTATTTGTTTCTTTTCTTTTTCTTTTTTTTTTTCTCATTCTCCTTCTCATAATAGCAATCACTGCTGCCACCATGCATGTAATGCTAGTTGCTCTCATTCTTTTTCATTTGCTAGTGGAAACTTTGTTTCTTCTTGTTGCTCTCTTTTCTTTCTTTTTTTCTCTTTTGCAGAGGATTCGAAAAAACACAGCTCTTCCCTGCAGTTGTAAACATTCCAGGATTGGATGCAGGCAGAAGAAAAAAACTCTCACTGACTGGTTTCCTTTTTTTAGCAAAAACCGTTGCAAACAAACACCTGAACATGTCTTCTTCACAAGAAAACAACTCTGTTGTTGCTTCTTCTCCAAACTCTAAAGCAAAAAAAAAGAAAAGAAAGCAGTCACAAGAACAGAGAGACTTAAAGCTCAAAAACAAAGTCAGGGCCGCATTAGTTGCAGCGTGTGGCTCCGTAAACAGGGTTGTACCTTTCTATGGTACCAAGAAGAGGTACGCTGTTAGCTGTCCGATGCCTTTGTGCAAACATTCGTCCACAAGCATTAAAAGACACTTGACTAAAAAAGATCATTCTTGGACTTTGGATGAAGCTTCCATCTTTTACTCTGCAATGGTCAGGAAGTTTCAGCATGCTCGTCTCGAACGCAAGTCCGGCTGTCCAAAACCTTACCCCTGTTTGCAATGTTGGAAGTATTACGACCGACTGGACATACACTTGAAAGAGACTCATTTCTACGATTCCAAGATGATCAAACAAAAGATTGCAGAGGCAAAGCGATACGACAACGAGAAGCTCTATGTCCCTCAATTTATTCGACCTGCCTTCTTTGGTATTAAGCCAGTAGCTGAACAAGCGTCTGCATCAGGCTCTGCATCCTCTGCTCCTGGGCCTTCCTCCTCTTTTTCTTCTCCGGTTCTTTCCTCTGATCCTCTTTTAAGCTTGCCCTCACCAGTTGCTGGTTCGTCCGAGGCTCCTTCTGCAAACCAATGCACCTCTGTAGAAAACAAAGAGCTGAACACCGAATCCGTCCTTGACTCTGATTTCGATTCCTTAGAGCACTTGGTTTCCAGCTCCTATGTCTTGACCGAAGAAAAGAGACTCTTGTTTCAGCTGGACAAAGATGCTTTTCACTTTTATTACCAGTCAGCAGATGAGCTCTTCAGAGACTTTGAAAAGTGGCTTGTGGTAGCCAACAACAACACTTGGTCACAAGCAAAGATCTACAAAAATGCAGTTGTGGAAATATTGACTTGTTGTGACAGCACGTTGACGCTGCACCCAAACGCCCTCACCAATTCCAATGTTTTGGAGGATAGATACTTCTCCTTGCACTTTAAGAAAATTCAGCTCAATTCCAAGCTGAGTGAACTTGACCAAACAAAAGCCATGTCTTGTCACACGTTGTACAACCGCCTCGTCTCCCTTTGTCTCCTGTTTCGTTTCAGTGAAGCCAGAAACGTCTATTTCGGACTTTCTCATGAGGCCATCCGACGTTTGCGCTGCAAGGTGGATGAGTTGCGAAAAGTGCTGAGGCCCTTTCGTTCTTTGAGGAGGAGCCTTGTGAAAAGAAGAAAAAGCATCAACATCATCAATGTCAGTTTGCTGACCGAATATGGCAAGTCTGCATACGTAAGAGACTTAGTGGAATCGATTAGAAAGGCGTCTCTTCCGCTGACTAGAGACAATGCTGTGTCTCTACGAAACCATCTTCTGCTCTCTGTCACTGTAATTAACAGTTTAAGAAAATCTAACATTGCTCTTTTAAACATTAGAGACTACATGGCTGCTGAGAAGAGTGAGTGTGGATATTGCATTGTGCAAGAGCGCTACAAAACAGCATACAAGTACGGAGCCAAAAACATTCTAGTGCCGAACGACTTGAAAGTGTTGATCGATATTTATTTGCTGAGATACAGAGACCTTCTTGTCAACGACTCTCACTACATGGCTGCAGACACCAAGACTGTTTTGGAGTTGAGCGACTGCTACAGGCCCCTTTTTCCTTCGGTGAGAGCCAACAAAGACGAAGGTGTGACACTAGGTGCAACTAGAGTGCCTGTTTACCAGATGGGTTCCTCTGCTATCACCTCTAGCCTGACGTCCTGCTTCAGAAAAAGCCAAGTAAACATTCCCATGAAGCGTCTTACTCCCACTTGCATTCGCGGTTCGATAGCCACTTACTTTGCCAACAACAGCAAAGAAGATCGCGAGCGGTTTGCTACACTCTACATGAAGCACAGCAGACACACAATGGATAGCTTTTATGTGTCCCAGTGGAACGCTGCAGAGGAGTTGCGCTTTGCCCTGGGCATCGGACAGTCCTTCGGAGTCATAGAGTCTTTGACTGTTGAAAAGTCTGAGAGACCACCAAAGGAGGAGAAGGATGTGATGGACTGGCTCCGAACTAATGCAGAGGAGTACGGTTTTCATGATGTTGAGGACATTTTTGAGGAAGATTCAGACTCCGGTTCTGACTCTGAAGAATGTGCTGCTACTTTCGGTTGTACCACAGTGGTTCCATTTTCTCCAGCTGTAGAAAACAATGCTCCTTTAGAGGACAGCAACGAACATGTTGTAGATTTCTTGTGTGAACCTAGCTCAACTCCTGTTTCGTCTGTTCCTTCTGAACAAACAATCGCTGGTCCAGTTCTTGAACTATCCTCTGCTCTTGCACAACTAGTTCCTAATGAACAAGCTGTTTGTATGGATGTAGATCAGACTCTAGCTGTTCCTGTTGGCACAGCTTGTTCTCCTCTTGCATTAACATTATTTCCTGATGAACCGGATTTTATTGAACACCATGCACAACTTTCTCCAGTTTACTTTAGTGAGCAAGTGGTTGCCAAACCTGTTTCTGCTGCTCCTGCTCAACAAGTTGCTTTCAGTCCTTCAAAAGAGGTCTTTTCTGTTCTGCTGGAAACAGTGTCTAATGTTGCTTCACAGCAAGATAATCTTATGGCTGTCACACGTGTTTTCCATGCTCCTCCTGAAGCTGCTCTTCTTGAACCTGCTCTTCTTGAACCTGCTCTTCTTGAACCTGCTCATAAGCAAGTGGTTGCCAAACCTGTTCATGTTGCTCCTTCTCTGCAAGTTGTTTTTAATCCTTCAAAAGAGGTCTTTTCTGTTCCTCTGGCTCCTAATCTTGTTGCTCGTCAGCAAACGATGGCCAAACCCAGTTTGTTTCTTTCAGCTGTTCCAGTCCAACAGGCTGGTACTGTTCTTGAAAAACAGCCCTCACCTGGTGCTGTTCAATCTGTTGGTAGTCTATTTAGCCAAAGTCTTGCTTGTACATCCAGAGGTAAATTCTTTTTGATTTTTGATTTTTATGCAAATCTCAACACGCTTTCAAAAAATAAAAATGCCCAAATTAACTCCTTGCCCTATTGTTATTGTTAAAGCTGTAAAAAAAAAAAAAAAAAAGAAAAACAATAAAAAAAACAAAAAAAAAAACAAAAAAAACAACACAGAAGTGTGTATGTATTTGTTGCAGGACTAATTCTGTGATTGCTTAAATGTTTACACAAGTGAATGATACTAAAACTGATTATGTTTTAGAAGTAAAAGATCCAAGAAGAAAAAAAATCAAGTTGGAAATGCCATCTTTTACTCAAGAACACATCGGTAATGTAAAACCTAATTTATACAAACATATATAAACACAAACCTCTTCTTGCACAATTTCAGATGGTTAACTGTTAATAAAAACTAGCCATCATTGCTAAGTGCACTTTTAGAAAGTTGTGTCTACCCGATTTCTAATGATGAAGTTAGAAACATCACCGTTAGAAATCATGCACAGCTTGTTATTATCTCTAACACTTAGAAACTGTTGATGGTTTTTTTATGAATTAGAAAAATGAACATGGTTTTATTTTATTTCAGGATCAACTCAGCCAAGAACAAAGGAAAACAAAGCAGAAGTTAGCCAATGCCAATTAGGTAATCTTTCAAAAACCAGTTATTGCTATCAGTGCAAACAATAAGGTCAACAAAAAAAACAAATAAAAAAACAAAATTAATCTTGTCATGCTTCAGAACCAAATGAATATTCGATTTAATCTCTTTGTGTTATGACTTGAGTTTGTAAAATTTTAGATGAAATAGTTGAAAAGCTGAATGCTTGCCCTGGCCACAACGAATGGTTCAACACCAGAAGTTTTCCTCGATGTGCAGCTTTAGTGTTGGCATACATCTTGCAAGACGTGTTTACAGATGTAAGCTCAAGTTGCTCGTACAAAGATTACCTTGGCATCTTGGCAAATCATAGCAGTGACAAGCTCATTCATGTCTTGCAAAAGTACTCCTACCGAAGCCATATTAAAGACAAAATTAAAAACATGAAGCTAAAAATTCAAAAAGAGGGTAGTTTAGAAAAGTTTGTTCAATATGGCAATATAGTGAGACCATTTATGTAGTTTAGAAAAGTTTGTTCAGTTTGGCAATAAAGATGGGCCTTTTGTGTAGTTTGTTTTCTCTATGCTTTTGCAAATATATTTATCTGTTTCGCTAAATACATAATAAACAAGAAGTTCTGTTAAACTGTTCTCACATTTCTTATTTAAAGATAGTTCAAACTTTTTTTATCTTTAAAAAAAAAAAAAAGTCGTTTTGTTATTCTGTTAACACTTTTAATAGAGTTGCATTTAGAATTACTTCTGATGTTTTTAAGAGTTTGTTAAAAAGCAAATTAATATTTTCTGTGATGTTAAACTGCATAAGTGAAATTTAAAAAAGGAAAACTGCTCCAACCATTTTTCGGAAAAAGAAATCAAAAAGTTCCTTATTTTAAAAGATCTAGACATCCATTTCTTCTTCAGCAAAATAGCGAGGCTTTTTTTATGAACTCTTACTCTCTATTTTTTCATATATTTACACAAAGGATTTTATTAAGTTCAATGTAAACATACATAGAAGTATATTATGTTTTTTTTTTTGTTTGTTTTTTTTTTATGGTGTCTAACTTTTGTTTCACTTCTATTTTATTTTACGTTTATCTTGTATTTTATCATGCCTTATTGGTTTTTGCGTTTTGTGATGTCAAGCTGCGTAAGCTAAACTTAAAAGAGGAAAACTACGCTAACTTTTCTTTGAAAAAATATTCAAAAAGTACCTTAAAAGAGAAAGCACACGAATTTAAAAAGTTGTATCTTGCCATCCAATTCTTCTTCTGCAAAGTAGTGAGGCTTTTGCTCTCTAATTTATCTCTATTTACGCAAAGGGTTTTATTTCAATGTAAACACGTATAAAAGAATACTTTGTTAAAAATAATGTTAAAGGAGTTGCGTAAAAAAAACGTCTGAATAAACTTTCTTTACAAAAAAAAACAACTAAGAAACAAGCGCGCCTAAGAAAAACCAGATCGCGATTCACTAAGTCAATAGACGAAAGAAACAAACTTTAAAAAGTCTTTCTAGACAACAAATTCTATTTTTGGCAATGCAGTTTTTGTATTTATGCAACCTATCTTTTGTTTCACTTCTACTTTATTTTACGTTTACCTTGTATTTTGTCTTGCCTTTTTGCGTTTTGTGATGTCAAGCTACATAATCTAAACTTAAAAGAGGAAAACTAGGCTAGTAGAATATTATGTTGTTGGTTTTATATGCAGCCTAACTTTAGTTTCATCTATATTTTGTTTTGCGTTTATCTTATATTTTATCTTGTCTTTTTGAGTTTTGTGTTTTGTGATGTCAAGCTACATAAGCTAAACTTTAAAGACCTTTTTTTTGAAAAACTATTCAAAAACTACCTTTAACAAAGTAGCGAGGCTTTTTATGCACTTTTACTCTCTAACATACCTATATTTGCGCAGAGGATTTTATTTAACTCAATGTAAACATACATAGAAAAATATTGTTACCCGTTTATTTTATGCAGCCTAACTTTAGCTTCATCTGTATTTTATTTTACGTTTATCTTATATTTTATTTTGTCTTTTTGAGTTTTGTGCTTTGTGATGTCAAGCTACATAAGCTAATGTTAAAAGAGGAAAACTACGCTAACCTTTTTTTGAAAAACTATTCAAAAACAACCTTTAACAAAGTAGCGAGGCTTTTTATGCACTTTTACTCTCTAACATACCTATATTTGCGCAGAGGATTTTATATAACTCAATGTAAACATACATAGAAAAATATTGTTACCCGTTTATTTCATGCAGCCTAACTTTAGCTTCATCTACATTTTATTTTACGTTTATCTTATATTTTATTTTGTCTTTTTGAGTTTTGTGTTTTGTGATGTCAAGCTACATAAGCTAATGTTAAAAGAGGAAAGCTACGCTAACCTTTCTTTGAAAAACTGTTCAAAAACTACCTTAGACATAATCTAGATTTAAAAGAGGAAGACTACGCTATTTTTGCTTTGAAAAAACTTTCGAAAACCACCTTAATCGATAGAGATAGCACACGATTTTAAAATGTTGTATCTAGTGATCCACTTCTTTTACACCAAAGTAGCGAGGCTTTCTATGCACTTTTACTCTCTAACATAGCTATTTTTGCGCAAACGATTTTATTTATTTCAATTTAAACATGCCTAGTAGATTATTATGTTGTTGGTTTTTTATGCAGCCTAACTTTAGTTTCATCTATATTTTATTTTGCGTTTATCTTATATTTTATCTTGTCTTTTTGAGTTTTATATTTTGTGATGTCAAGCTACATAAGCTAAACTTTAAAGAGGAAATTTACGCTAACCTGTCTTTGAAAAACTATTCAAAAACTACCTTTAACAAAGTAGCGAGGCTTTTTATGCCTTTTTACTCTCTAGCATACCTATATTTGCGCAGAGGGTTTTATTTAATTCAACTTAAACATACCTGTTAGATTATTATGTTGTTGGTTTTTTATGCAGTCTAACTTAAGCTACATCTATTTTTCATTTTACGTTTGTCTTATATTTTATTTTATCTTTTTGTGTTCTGTGATGTCAAGCTACATAAGCTAATGTTAAAAGAGGAAAGCTACGCTAACCTTTCTTTGAAAAACTATTCGAAATCTATTTTTGAGATAATCTAGATTTAAAAGAGGAACACTACGCTAATTTTGCTTTGAAAAAACTCTCGAAAACTACCTTATTCGATAGAGATAGCACACAAGTTTAAAAAAGTGTATCTAGTCATCCACTTCTTCTACAGCAAAGTAGCGAGGCTTTCTATGCACTTTTACTCTCTAACATTATGCATTTTACTCTCTATTTTTGCGCAAAGGGTTTTATTTAATTCAATTTAAACATGCCTAGTAGATATTTTATGTTGTTGGTTTTTTATGCAGCCTAACTTTAGCTACATCTATTTGTCTTATATTTTATTTTATGTTTTTGTGTTCTGTGATGTCAAGCTACATAAGCTAATGTTAAAAGAGGAAAGCTACGCTAACTTTTCTTTGAAAAACTATTCAAAATCTACCTTTGAGATAATCTAGATTTAAAAGAGGAACACTACGCTAATTTTGCTTTGAAAAAACATTCGAAAACTACCTTATATTTTATCTTGCCTTTGTTAGTTTTGTGTTTTATTATGTCAAGCTTCATAATCTAATCTTAAAAGAGGAAAACTGCGCTAACTTTCCATTGAAAAAGTACTCAAAAAGGACCTAAATCGATATAGATAGCTCACGATTTTAAAAAGTTGCATATAGTCATCTTCTTCAGCAAAGTATCGAGGCTTTTTATGGATTTTTACTGTCTAACTTTCCCATATTTGCGCAAAGGAATTTATTTAGTTCAACTTAAACATGCCTAGTAGATAATTATGTTGTTTGTTTATTATGCAGTGTAAACTTTGTTTCATCTATATTTTACGTTTATCTTATATTTTATTTTGTCTTTTTGAGCTTTGTGTTTTGTGATGTCAAGCTACATAATCTAAACATAAAAGAGGAAAACTACGCTAACCTTTCTTTGAAAAACTATTCAAAATCTACCTTTAACAAAGTTGCGAGGCTTTTAATGCTTTTTTACTAACATACCTATATTTGCGCAAAGGATTTTATATAATTCAATTTAAACATGCCTAGTAGATTATTATGTTGTTAGTTTTTTATGCAGCTTATCTTTAGTTTCATTTATATTATGTTTTAGGTTTATCTTATATTTTATCTTATCTTTTTGAGTTTTGTGTTTTGTGATGCCAAGAATTTTAAGCTAAACTTAAAAGAGGAATGCTACGCTAACCTTTCTTTGAAAATCTATTCATAAACTACCCTAGACAAAAGCTAGATTTAAAAGAGGAAAACTACGCTATTTTTGCTTTGAAAAAACTTTCGAAAACCACCTTAATCGATAGAGATAGCACACAATTTTAAAAAGTTGCATATAGTCATCCACTTCTTCTGCAGCAAAGTAGCGATGCTTTTTATGCACTTTTTCTCACTAGTTTGCTTATATTTACGCAAAGGAATTCATTTAATTCAATCCAAGCATATATAGAAGATTATTATGCTATGATTTTTTTTTTCTTTTATGCAGCCTAACAATTATTTCACCTATATTTTATTTTACGATTAACTTTTATCTTACTTTTCTTTTTTGAGTTTTGTGTTTTGTGATATCAAGCTACATAAACTAAACTTTAAAGAGGAAAACTACGCTAACCTTTCTTTGAAAAACTATTCAAAAACTACCTTTAACAAAGTAGCGAGGCTTTTTCTCTCTAACATACCTATATTTGCGCATAGGATTTTATTTAATTTAATGTAAACATACCTAGTAGATTATTATGTTGTTGGTTTTTTATGCAGTCTAACTTTAGCTTCATCTGTATTTTATTTCACGTTTATCTTATATTTTATTTTGTCTTTTTGAGCTTTGTGTTTTGTGATGTCAAGCTACATAAGCTAAACTTAAAAGAGGAAAGCTACGCTAACCTTTCTTTGAAAAACTATTCAAAATCTACCTTTGAGATAATCTAAATTTAAAAGAGGAACACTGCGCTATTTTTGCTTTGAAAAAACTTTCGAAAACTACCTTATTCGATAGAGACAGCACACAAATTTAAAAGTTTGTATCTAGTCATCCACTTCTTCTACAGCAATGTAGCGAGGCTTTTTATGCACTTTTACTCTCTAACATACCTATATTTGCGCAAAGGATTTTATTTAACTCAATGTAAATATACATAGAAGAGTATTGTTACCCGTTTATTTTATGCAGCCTAACTTTAATTTCATCTATATTTTATATTGCGTTTACCTTATATTTTGTCTTGCCTTTGTTAGTTTTGTGTTTTGTTATGTCAAGCTTCATGATCCAATCTTAAAAGAGGAAAACTGCGCTAACTTCTCATTGAAAAAGTACTCAAAAAGGACCTAAATCGATATAGATAGCTCACGATTTTAAAAAGTTGCATATAGTCATCTTCTTCTTCAGCAAAGTATCGAGGCTTTTTATGGACTTTTAATCTCTTATTTACCCAAATTTGCGCAAAGGACTTTACTTAATTCAACTTAAACATGTCTAGTAGATTATTAAGTTGTTTGTTTTTTATGCAGCCTAACTTTAGTTTCATTTATATTTTATTTTACGTTTATCTGATATTTTATCTTGTCTTTTTGTGTGTTGTTTTGTCAAGCTACATAAGCTAAACTTAAAAGTGGAAAACTACGCTAACCTTTCTTTGAAAATCTATTCAAAAACTGCCTTAGACATAAGGTAGATTTAAAAGAGGAAGACTGCGCTATTTTTGCTTTAAAAAAACTTTCGAAAAATACCTTAATCCATCGAGGTAGTACACGAATTTACAAAGTTGTATCTAGTCATCCACTTCTTCTATAGCAAAGTAGCGAGGCTTTTTATGCACTTTTGAGTTCTAATTTATCTCTGTTTACGCAAATGGTTTTTGTTTATTTCTGTGTAATGATATACAAAAGAGTATTTTGTTAAAGATTATGCTGCAGGAGCTGCGTAAAAAAACTCTGGTGACCTTTCCTTAAGAAAAAAGCAACTGAGAGGCATGTGCGCTTTAGAAAATTCAAATCGCGATTCACCAAATTAAAAGACGAAAAGAACGAACTTTAAAAGCTCTTACTAGACGTTTGTGTTTATGATAGGCAATGCAGTTTTAGATTTTATGCAGCCTAACATTTGTTTCATCTATATCTTATTTTACGTTTATCTTATACTTTATCTTGCCTTTTTGAGTTTAGTATTTTGTGATGTCATGCTAAATAAGCTAAACTTTGCTAATTTTTATTTGAAAAAATATTCAAAAACTACCTGAATTATAAAGCTAGATCTAAAGGAGGAAAACTACGCTAACTTTTCTTTAAAAAAATATTTAAAAACTACCTTAAACATAAGCTATATCCAAAAGAGGAAAACTATGCTAACTTTTCTTTGAAAAAATACTCAAAAACTACCTTAAACATAAGCTAGATCTAAAAGAGGAAAACTACGCTAACTTTTCTTTGAAAAAATACTCAAAAACTACCTTAAACATAAGCTAGATCTAAAAGAGGAAACCTACGCTAACTTTTCTTTGAAAAAATATTCGAAAACTACCTTTAAACATGATTTAGATTTAATAGATGAAAACTACGCTAACATTTCTTTGAAAAAACATTCAAAAACTACCTTTAAACATGATTTAAATTTAAAAAAGGAAAACTACGCTAACATTTCTTTGAAAAAATATTCAAAAAGTACCTTAATCGAAAGAGATAGCACGCGAAATTAAAAAGTTGCATCTAGTCATCCGTTTCTTCTTCATCAAAGTAGCGAGGCGTTTATGCACTTTTTATTCTCTAATTTATCTCTATTTACGCAAATGGCTTTTGTTTATTTCAATGTAAAACTTTTCAAAAGAGTATTTTGTTAAAGATTATGCTGCAGGAGCTGTGTAAGATAACTCTGGTGACCTTTCTTTAAGAAAAAGCAACTAAAGTAGATGTGCGCCTAAGAGAATCCAAATTGCGATTCACTAAATTAAAAGACATATACAACAAACTTTAAAAGTGAAACTATTTTTACAAGCGTATTTGGTAAAGATGAAATGTTCTTATGACATTTTAACGTTACGAAAAGGATTTTCTTCAGTTCAAATATTTATTACAATTTAAAGTGTTAAATAATGTTACAGAAACGACCTAAAACGCCTGTTGTATTAATTTAAACGAACAAAATAGATAAAAAAAAAAGAAAAACTATCATTAAAAAAAAAAAAGAAAAAAAGAAAAGAAATAGAAGTTGAGGAAAAATAAAAATAAGAACTTCTAACAAAGAGCTCTTCTTTTTATTTTTCAGATTTTAGATGCTTAATTCCTTGAATGAAAAGTTGAACTGATGACCCACTACTAAGGTTGTTCCTAGCCTTCCGTTCTCAAACTAGGCCATTCTGAGAGGCTGTTTGATTAAGTACCGTTGATAGTAGTATCGCACGTAAGAGACTTCTAAAACTCTGATTATTAATTCCTTGAATGAAGAGATGACTTCATACTCACTAACGAGGTTGTTCTTAGCCATCCGTTCTTAAACTAAGCAAAACAGTGAAGTTGTTTGATTAAGTATCACAGTTTGCTGATTTGCACATGCACCATTGCCGAAACTGTGATGCTTGGTTCCTTGATTGGATTGAAGAAGCTCATCACCATGCTTTTTACAAGCTGTCCGTTGTTATGTTTTGCAATTCAGTGGTTCTGTTTTGCAATTCATTTTCTGTTTGTTTAAGTATCATCGATGGTGGTGTCGTGCATGCAAACTTTCCGAAACTCTGATGCTTGTTTTTCTTGAATGGAGAGATGAGCTTATACTTTAGGTGACTTTTAAAACTGCAGTAATTAGTGCCTCGAATGGAAAAACGAACTCATTCTTTACAGACCAAGGTTGTTCCTGGCCATCCGTTAACATACTAGGCAACAGTACAGCGAAGCTGTTTGTTTTACAAGCTTTTGTCGTTTCGAGAAATCACTACATTAAGCATTCGATGGTGATACACGACTGATGGCCAGGTTCTGATTTTCGAATGAAAAGAAGAGTCGCATCCGACCACCGGTCGGCTTTCGACGCAAAACAGCTGTACACACTCGTCCAACGTCCAGTGACTAACTGTTGCAACGAGAAAGTTAGCTTTATTTGTCGTGCAGATTGTCCGCTTTGACGTAAAATGCTAGAAATTTGCTGAACGCTCGGTTTGCGCCGCCCAAGAGTCATTCTGTTTCTGCGTTGCCAGCGTCTGTCGGCTAAATACAACTGTAGACTCCGCGCAAGCTTTTTCACCGCAAAAGTTGTACAGAGCCACACCGAAGGCTAAAATCGACTTTAAGGTCGAAGGTTAAAATCGACCCTAGAGCTTTGAAAACGACGTCACGAAATTTTCAAGTACATCATCGAAGAAAATTACGGCGGCCAGATGCGACTCTTAGTACTAACTCTTCTAATCTTAGTACGTTAAGCATTCCAGTCGAGAGATCAGACGTTTTTTCGTCACCTAAGAGACCGGCCGATCCGTTTGCGACGCTGCGGAAAGAAAGAAGATGGCAAACCACAGGGTTGTTACCGTAACAAACCTCCGTGAGTACCTCCATCTCGAATGGCTTTTGGGGAAACGTTCGTTTTAAACTCAAAGGGATGGTTGTTAAAGCTCACAAAAGCCTGGTTAACGATTTTCTAACGGCAGAGACCGTGTTTACAATGGATGCAGGCCGTTTGCCCGAGCCCAAAGCGCAAGACCTTTCGGAGAACTCCTCTAGGTCGATGCAACGAAACTACTAGACGCGTGCACCTAGCGGCACGTTACAACCGAAGGACGCCCCTCGTGGACACTATACGAACGCAATTTTTCATTGTCCCCAGGCTTCCAAACCGTAACCTCATCCCCCTCCAATCCTAACCCCGTAATTCTCTTACTCCTTCCCCCCCCCCCCCCCCCACCCCTACCCCTCTTAAAAAAAAAAAAAAAAAAAGATAAAGAAAAAAAGAAAAAAGTTTCCTTCTCTCTTTTTTTCTAGCTTTTAGCCGGCCCTCCGCTAGAAGGGAATAGGGAGTAACGAAGGTTTGACATCAAAGTAGCGTTTCGTATAAGATTTGCTTGGCAAAATTTGACAATTTTTATAAAAGCCAAGCACTAGTTCAAACTGGAGATAATAAAACGAAATCGAATGATCTCACTTCTCAAACCACTGAGCTGCCATTGGTCGGCAGTTTCATGTTTGGAGACTATTGAGCTGCCATTGGTCGGCTGTTTAATCGTTGCGATTGGTCGGCAGTTTTATCGTTGGAGACCATTGAGAGATATAAAAGGCACTTTTTTTTTTTTTGAGCACAACATTAAACGCTATATCGTTAGATCTTGTTATAAAGGCACCCTTAAAATGCCGAATTGAAAAAAAAAAACAAAAACAAAAACAAACAGAAAAAAAAAATGAAATCGAAACGGGCATTCTTTTAAGCATAACGTTAAAAGCTAAATCGTTAGAGGTTTTATTAAGAAGGCACCTTTAGAATGCAAAAGACAAAAACGGAAAGTTTTGCTTTCCTGGCCACAAGCGATAAAATTGTTAGTAAAACGCACTCTAGCATTCTCACGTTCCAGACGTGACCAATGTTCGAGTAATCGAACAGGTCCGCTCAACCGTGAATGAAAGCGGAACTAACACACACTACCAACTAGTCACTGTGTTGGTCTGCTGAAATTACAACAGTCCATGAAAAGTATCTCGTAGAAAAGTCCTAATTTTGGATCATGGGCGGGCTGCTCAAATGAGCACTCTGCCCAATTGAAACAAAGGAAAAAAAAAAAAAAAAAAAGAAAAAAGAAACCGAAACGGGCATTCTTTTGAGCATAACGTTAAAAGCTAAATCGTTAGATGTTTTATTAAAAAGGCACCTTTAGAATGCGATGTCCTCAAATATTTTCCTCGATATTTTAATAAGTAAACAAAAACAAAACTAAGTCTTGCAACTGGCGAAAACTTTCAATAAGCAAACAAAGCAACAACTTTCCTTTCGAGTTTTTACATTTTAAACAAAAGACAAACAAAGAAAAAAAAAACAAACAAAAACAAAAACAAAAAAACAAAACAAAAACAAAACAGAAAAGGGAGAATGAGTGAGTCGACTGATTTCGCTCAACTGTCTTAAACGAGAAGTCATAAACGTTTGCTTGTGCCAGCAAGTTGCAAATTAAGTTGTTAATGAGCTGCACCGCAAAAACTTAACCCACAGTTTATTAAGCATATTAAGCCTTTGCTGACATGTTAAGACATTTTAAGCCTTTGCTATTATCATGAGGCTTTTTTGCTCCACGAGCCAAAAAAGTACGCTAGAGTTGTTGACAAACTGCATCGCGGTCGAAAAGTGTAATTACGCCAACACTTTTATCCGTTTAAGCATTTCGTTTTCGCACGAACAACAATTAAAGCAGCTCGTTGAGCTTAACGACGTTCGTATTTTTTTTCGAAGCCAAAACTTCGGCTATAAGTAGAGTGAAGAGGCACTTCGAAAAACAACAAAGCTGTTCGCAGTCGATAGCAACGAGCGACAACATCTCTGCGAGTCTGGCATCAAGGTAAACATTTTTTTTTACATTTTCATTTGTTAGTGCCACTTTTGTGTACATTATGTATTCAAAAATTTCTTGCTGACGCTAGATTTTTCGTTTTCAATGAACAACAGTTGCAACCTCTAGTCGTTTGCTAAAACAGCTTGCTAGGACAACCAAATCAATCATATGTTGTGAAAATTTCTTTTTGTTCAACTGACTAAGGAAGATCGAGCGAACGCTTTTTTTTTTTATAACTTGTTTGTATCATATTGCTATTAAGAAAACAGCGTTGTGTATACTAAACGTGACATAATTGGCAATTATCCGTAACTAAAAATAAGATAGAAATTACAAACTTGATACCATATTTTAATTACTCTAACAAAACTAGACGTCATCGCGTGAGAAAATAAATGTTTATGACACATAACCTATTTTTTTGTTTTTTTTTTTCTTCTCTTTTTTCCTTTTAATCTCCTTTCTTTCGTCCAAAAAGCGTTTTGATTTTTGCCTCGCCACAAGCGATGAAATCGATAAAAAAACCTGCTCGGACATTCTCAATTCTCAACAACAAAAGCAATCAAAGTTCTAGCTCTCGAGCACGTGCGCCAACAGGTTGATGAAACCGTTCAAATATGCTCGATCGCTAGAATTTAAAAAAAAAAAAAGAAGCAAACCAGAAACAAACCAAAATAAAAAAAAAACAAAAACAAAAATGGACATCTTTAGAACGCTTAAATTTTATAAAATATTTTCCTCTGCGTTTTTAACCAGCTAAACTGTCGTAAAGTTTTTTCGGTGCAGTTCATTTAAAAAACTTAGTTTTCAACTTTTAAACGTTTTAGACTTCTCGTTTAAGGCAGTCGAAAGAAATGAGTCGACTTGCTCTCTCTCTCCCTTTTCGGTTTTGTTTTTGTTTACTTGTTTTTGTTTTTTCTTCGTTTGCCTTCGTTTGCCTTTGTTTGCCTTTGTTTGCTTTTGGAAAAGTTGTCGCCATGCGAGACTTAGTTTTTTTTTGGCTCAATTTGTGATTAAGTGAAGTTCTAGTCTTGAAAGTGTGCAAAGTGTGGGCCAATCTGGTGGCTGGAGTGATGACACGTGAATGCTGGAAATTCCAGACTTTGAGCGGATTCAGCGTACATAGAAAGAAAATGTAACATTCACGTGGGTCTCTCCTAAGCTTGCCATTGGTCGGTCTGCTGGCCTTAAGTACCCCCCCCCCCCCCCTCAACGTCACGTTTGCTCAACT